>NW_019253898.1:457427-462993 GCF_002742605.1 Olea europaea var. sylvestris
TGTTGGGTTCCTTGATACACACTGGAGTACCGTCACCAACCACGTTGCTAGCAACATCTAAATTGGCACTGAGATCAAGAGCTCTTGGGGCAGTGCTAACCACTTTCTGCGCCTTGTTGCTTCCTCCTCTTCCTGATTGAGCTTAAATCATAACTTATTTTCTCAGTTTTCCTCAAGGGATATCCCACTTTAATCTAACAAGATTAGCATTTTAATTCCTTCACAACAATACTTTAACTTGATATAAATAAAAGAGATAAAGTTCTCTTAAACGTCAAATTAACACACTCCAGCATCAACTTTTAAAGAAAAATCATGCATGATACTACGAATTAATCTAATAGAAAGGCAAATATAAAATCAAGCATTGGCTTCTTGTGTTCACTGTCTATCAATTCAATTATATCAAGAGGTAAGCAGGTATATAGGAAACATTACTACTCAAAACCAAGGCACTTTAAAAAATCCAATTTGGAACTAGGACAAAAAAGGAAAACTTTTGCCTCTAATGCAGTTATATCAATCAACAAATATAACATAGGTACCCACATGAGACAGAATTATCGTAAAATGGAAACAAAAAGAAAAAGATATACCTTCCGGTCGAGAAATGGATTCAAGATCCGGCTTCACTCTTTTTGAAGAACGTTCCGAACCCTCTTCATCATCTACTAAACCTCTTTTCTGCGCTAACGCAACCTAACAAAACAAATCCAATAATCCATTCCATTTGACTGATAAACTGACATAGAGGAAGTTTCGAGACCAGATAATAATAAATCTTTAGTAATATTTCTAAGAACCCACCTTTGAATCAAATCTGGACACACTATCCATCTCCTCTCAAAGAGTAAACAAATGGCAAATTCAATTGCCAGGATTCTAAGCGCTGACCTTTTAAGCAAAAACCACAAATTCAAATCCAAAATGATAACTTTTTATTTCCTGTATAAAGAAAAAATCAGAAATACAAAATGTTGGTCAAGAAAATTTCAAGATTCTTAATCGCGCGGTAGTCAAATTTGAAAACGTATAAAGATGCGCGCCCGCTGAGAAGCGTTCTTTATTATAGAGCAGTAAAATGATTTGGGGCATACGCAGAGATTATAAGGTTGTCCTAAGTTTTTCAAGTTCAAATGGAATGAACAGCAAGTTGCCGCTTTCTTTATATATCTGTTTGGTTTCCATCAATGTGGGCGCTTCTAAAATTTCAAAAATTTACTTATGTTAGATGGGTAAAAAATTCGCTTATTGCATCCAGTTTTGTATATAAAAATGTTAATTGTTAAGAGCGAGGAATATTTAAGAGAAGTGCTATATGTACCGTCCGTGTACAAATCAATTCAAAATTTAAAATGAATGTCCTTTATGGACGTTGAAGACTTTGTTGAGTCACATAAATTTCTCGATCTGAATATTGCTCCTTATACACTTCATGTTGTATATTGAGTTTGACATTACTTGCAAATTCAAAAATAAATGAGCGGGAAAGTGTTTTTCATTTTAAAATTGGCAATTCATGCTATGACAAGTGGCTCAATATCAAACTTAATGTCAACAAAAGTGTATATGTAGCAAGATTGTTTGATGTTTGTTGACATGTTGAGGTGATTGTTTTTCTTTCAAAATGAACATGAATGTGAAACATGAATTGTTTCATTAGCCTATGATGTTTTCAAAGTTCGAATCGAAACTATCTGTAGAGAACTGATTCAAGAGAATGAATACGAGGTTACTAATTCAAGAATTAGCCCTGGTTTGGAGAAAATTTATTCAGCTAAAGTCAAATAATAATTTCAATGACACAACTCAAACCGTTAGACATTATTATTTACGTGTTTTATAAAACTCACTCATATTTCTCTTACTATTCATATTTATATACTATTTATAAATTTGCCAAATGGAGTCTTTAATCTTTAAATCATTCCTTGTCTGCACATTCCTAATATTTATAAACTGTTTATATATTGACATTTAGTCATATGGAAAAAGAGATGATGTATGCTAAATCTCAAATTTATGAAATTATAAAATAAAAAACAGAGTCGATACAATATAAAATATTCAAATGAATTTAATTTCTTTTAATGCATCAGACCCAATTTTTTTATTTATCAAACTTCTAAAATAATTTATAAATATTTGAGAATTGGAGTTGAGCTATATCTCGATAACCTCATAAAACACTCCACTAAAGAAATTATAAGCTTGTTTGGTTTAAATTTTAAGCTAATTAAAATCAAATTTTTGATTGTTATTTTATTATTCCAGTCGTCATTTTTGAATTATTCTCTCATAAGTAGGGCCCATTTTACCTCTAACAGTCAAAAAATCAATTATCAAAATTTCTACCAAACAAGCACTATACTACACTCCTTAATTGTACATTTACTTTGGTAGTCATGAAATTAAATATTAATAACACAAGCATTTTCCAATTAAACTGATGAGCTTTGCTATAGGTATCTGGAGTTTGACACTTCTGATTACCTGCTACTCACATGGAGGATCGAGGCCCCAAGCTAATAAATGTGTGGGGCCCGACCCCCTACTCACATCAGGTAACCCGACATCTCAAATGCCGTGTACAAATGGAAATCTCCTAAACTGATATAGGGCCGTCTTTGTCCTTGGATTGGACCTTGCTCATTTTAGAGTGATCATTAATAAGCATTTTCTATTATATTATTCAATTTGATGCCTGAAAATTTTTAGTACTTGCTCGACACCATTCAAGGGATGGATTGATGTCTCACAAAAATCTATCTTGCTAATTCATAATTTCGCTTTTTAATATTTAATCATAGAACTTATGTCAGTAATACCTTTTTTCTTCTTTTTCTTCTTCTTCTTTTTATTTTTTAATCTTAACCTTTATTTAACAAGTTTCTATAAATTTTCGATTAGATCCATATCTCATATTCTAAAAATTCATTTCTCCTCAAATTTATTTTCAATTAAACATTCTTCCCACAAAAAAAAAAAATAATAATAAATAAATAAATTTACACGTAAATCCACAAAATTTCTACTTTTTAACCACACATTCTTTCAAAATTCATTTTCTAAAAAAGGGTCTCAATCAAGATAGTAATCAACTTAGAACTTGGTCCATTTATAAATTATGCTTTTCATAATGTGTCTCAATCAGATTCCCATTTTATAATAGATTGTATTTAATTAAAAAATGTATTAGAATATTTTTGTAGCCCCATCAAAATTAGAAGGCACGAGAAAGAAGAAGCAAAAGTATGATTTGAGATTCCATACTATGAACCCATGATATGCTTTCTTATCCATATATATATCTTTCAAATCAAGACTACATGGGCTATATATAAGTTGAAAATTAGCTTAGTTTAGTCATAAAGAGTTATGCTATATGTACAAAATTGGTTTACAAAGTTGATTGACAAAGTAATATCTACACCAATCATTTCAAAAACAGATTTTTAAATCATTGAAAATTAATGGCTTAAATTTTGCCAACACTTATTTTGTCAACCAAATTGATAAACATACTTTGTACAAATAGCATAATACGATCATACAAGTAGAATAAACTTTTAATTTGTTCTAAGAGTTTTGTATTGTTGAACTTGAGTAAGTTAGGTGATTTGGCTTGAGCATTGTGTTATTGGAAATTAGGATTAGGTTTAGCTAAAAAGGTTTATGGTTCATTTTCTATTAAAATGTGGACTTTTTACGTGTAAATTCGTTGGAAAAAAATCTCGGACATCACAAAGGAAGTTACAAGATATCAAGAGATTTTTGCAAACAAATATACTCAATACTCAAGACGACCATTGTTTGTACTTATTAATATAGAGTGGATTAGTTGAATACATCGAGTTAGATTGACTTCATGTCAAGCCTCGTATGATCCAGATTTTATGGGTATTGGGCCTGGTACAAAGGAAAGTATTTCTCTAACACGACCTACAAACCTAACTCATGTTAGGTCAATTAATAATAACAATAGTTTACTAATAAAACGAGCATAACTGATTTTCATTTTGCTCAATAAAAGGTATGTGCATATCTCTTGTTAATGCTTAATCAATCTCAACATAAGACATGCTTTACTAATACAATTCAACCCATTTTACATGTCTCTGTGCACATACCAAATTATTGTGGTTTGTTAAATAAAAAAGAGACAAGATTGAGGGTTCGTTTAGTTAGATTTTTTTATTCTTATAGAAAAACTTCCTCATAGGTTAGTTTTTTCCTAAAAATTCATCTAGTCAGATAAAGTACTTACAAAAAATTATCTAAACATGTTAAAAAATAACTTTTTACTTTTTAAAAGTTTTATCGAATAAGCTCTGTATCTTGATTAGCCTTGCAACAAAATGTATAAGGCTTCTCAAAAATATTGGATTATTCTAACTTTTAAATCATTGTGTTTAGCTGGCAAATATCTCATTTATGACAATGAAATGTTATTCAATTGTAGTAATGAATGACAATAAATTGGCATGTGAAACGACCCAACCAAATTAGCTGAATACTAACTTCAAACTACTCAAGTTTGAGTCTGTTCACATTTCAGATTCCTTACTAGAGTTCTACTTGTCCAACTAATTCTCTCTCTTTATTTTCCACACAATTAATTAGATACAAGATTTTCTCAAGAGAATCATTTGTGTGTTGCAACAAGCAACAACATGTGCATTTGTATGCATATATGTCATACAATACATTTGTACGTAACGATACATCTAACGACTTAGAATCAAAGAGAGAGAGGTAAACATGGGTCGGCCATCGGGTACCCGTGGCGGCCTACCGATCCAGCACGTACCATGCCTAAATGTTGTGCAAGGTTCGATTTTTCGAAGAGCTTTGTTAGATCTATGCAAAACCAACGCGATTTTCAACCAATTTACACCTCTAATTCAAGCATTGCATAAAATGGATTTGAACAACAAATAAAACATCAATTCAAGTAACCATTGTTGGTCACTACACAAATATGACATTTTTGCTTTGTAAATTAGCACACTTCCTCAGCAGAACTAGGCAAATCACCATGTCCTCCTCCTGCATTTCTTCCCTGGCTCCCATCAGCCTCAATATCCGGTGGCTGCTCCGCCAGCGACTGCCGGCACGTTGGACACGAAGAATGCGAAGCCAACCAGATATCTATACATTTCACATGGAAACAATGGTGACAATATGGAAGCACTCTAACCTTTTCACCATCCATAAATTCACACAGACATATCGGACAATCTGTAAATGCAGCAGCACTATCAAGCCCTGATCGATACTCGGCCACGGGAATCTGACGCAGAGTCCTCTTCTTTAGGCCCTTTCCAGCCACTCTCCGGGATGGTGTTTGATCATCTATTGCATCCAACGTAAGCCTATTAACAAATCGCAGTATACATCTTACTAATGAATTTATCCCGAGTGCACATATTAGTGCACATAACAAGGCTGCCAAGATGATGACCATGTTGGTGTCGAAATTCGCCTCACCTTTGTTACCATTGTGCATTCTGGTGCCGGTTTCTGAACCAGACTGTTCGTCGAGTAGGAAACGAAGTGGGCGATG
>NW_019253899.1:0-10883 GCF_002742605.1 Olea europaea var. sylvestris
TCGATTGAAAACACGCCTATAAAGAAAATTTAGATGAAATTTCAGTCAAATTTGATTGAAAACGCGCCAACGAAAAAATTCACCTGAAATTTTAGTCAAATTTGATTGGAAACAGGCCAATGAACCAAACTCAGGTGAAATTTTAGTCAAATTTGACTGAAAACGAGCCAATGAACAAAATTCATATGAAATCTTATTCTAATTTGATGTAAAACACACTAACAAACAAAATTCGGATGAAATTTTAGCCAAATTTAATTAGAAACACGCCAATGAACTAAATTTCGGTGAAATTTTAGCCAAATTTGATTGGAAATGCGCCAATGAACCAAACCAATGTGAAATTTTAGTCGAATTTGATGGGAAACGCCAACAAACAAAATTCAGATGAAATTTTAGTCAAATTTTATTTGATACACGCTGATGAAATTTTAGTCAAATTCGATTAGAATTGTGCCAATGAAAAGCCGCACAGAATTTTAGTAAAATTTGATTCGTAATGTGCCGAAGAACCAAAATCATATGAAATTTTAGTCAAATTTGATTGGAAACGAGCAAATGAACCAACCTATGTGAAATTTTAGTCAAATTTGATGGGAAACGCGTTAACGAACAAAATTCAGATGAAATTTTTAGTCAAATTTGATTTGATACACGCCAATGAATGAAATTCTAGTGAAATTTTCGTCAAATTTGATTTGATACACGCCAATGAACGAAATCCAAGTGAAATTTTAGTCAAATTTGATTGAAAACACGCCTATGAACCAAACTCAGGTGAAATTTTAGTCAAATTTGATTGAGAACGCGCCATTGAACAAAAGCTAGGTGAAATCATAGTAAAAATTGATTGGAAATGCAGTAAAGAACAAGATCCTGCTGAAATTTTAGTCAAATTTGATTAGAAACACGTCAATGAACAAAATCCGAATGAAATTTTAGCCAAATTTGATTGGATTCGCGCCAATGAACCAAACCCATTGAAATTTTAGTCAAATTTGATAGGAAACGGGTCAACAAACAAAATTTAATTGAAATTTTAGTTAAAATTGATTTGATACAAGCCAATGAACGAAACCCAGGTGAAATTTATCAAATTCGATTGGAGACGCTTCGATGAACAAAACTCACATGAAATTTTTTCCAAATTTGAATGGAAAAGTGCCAACAAAAAATCCGCTTGAAAATTCGGTCAAAGTTGTTTCGAAATGTGATAATGAATCAAATTCAGGTGAAACTTTACTCAAACTTGACTGAAAATGTGCAATGAACAGAATTCAGAAGAAATCTTAGTCGAATTTGATGTGAAACAAGTCAGCACTGACTAGAAACAAGCCAATAAATGAAACCCAAATGAAATTTTAGTCAAGTTAGATTGGAAATGCTCCAATGAAAAGTTGCATGAAATTTTAGTCAAATTTGATTCCAAATGTGCTAATAAACTAAAGTCATCTGAAATTTCAGTCAAATTTGATTGGAAACGTGCCAATAAACCAAACTCAAGTGAAATAGTAGTCAAATTTGATTGGAATTGCGTCGATGAAAAGCCGAATGAAATTTTAGCAAAATTTGAATCATAATTTGCCAATGAACCAAAATCATGTGAAATTTTAGTCAAATTTGGTTGATAACACTCCAATGAACCAAATTCAGGTGACAATTAAGTCAAATTTGATTAGAAACCCACCAATGAACTAAATCTCACTGAAATTTTAGTCAACTTTGATTGGAAACGCATCAATGAACCAAACCTATCTGAAATTTTGGTCACTTTTGACAGGAAACACGCCAACGAACAAAATTCAGACGAAATTTTATTTTATACACGCCAATGAATGAAACCCAAGTGAAATTTTAGTCAAATTAGAGTGGAATTGCGCCAATGAAAAGTCGCATGAAATTTTAGTCAGATTTGATTCGAAATGTGCCAATGAACCAAAGTCATGTGAAATTTTAGTCAAAATTGATTGAAAATATGCTAATGAACTAAACTTAGGTAAAATTTTTGTCAAAGTTGATTGAAAAAGGGCCAATGAACAAAATTCAGATGAAATTTTAGTTAAATTTGATTGGAAATGCTCTAACAAACAAAATTTTGGAGAAATTTATTCAAATTTAACTTAGAAACACGCCAATGAACTAAATCCTGGTGAAATTATAATCAAATTTGATTGGAATCGCACCAACGAGCCAAAAACATGTGAAATTTTAGTCAAATTTGATTGGGAACGTGCCAACGAACAAACCCTATGAAATTTTTGTCAAATTTGATTCAAAATGTGCTAATGAACCAAAGTCATGTGAAATTTTAGCGAAATTGATTGGAAATGGGGAAATGAACCAAATCTATAGGAAATTTTGGTCAAAATTGATGGGAAACACACCAACGAACAAATTCAGATGAAATTTTAGTCAAATTTGATTTTATACACGCCAATGAACGATACCCTGGTGAAATTTTAGTCAAATATGATTTGATACGCGCCAATGAACGAAACCCCCATGAAATTTTAGTCAAATTTGATTCCTAACGTGCGAAATGAACCAAAATCATGTGAAATTTTAGTCAAATTTTGCTGGAAATGTGCAAATGACCTGAACTCGGGTGAAATTTGAGTTAAATTTGATTAGAAACATGCCAATGAACTAAATCCCAATTAAATTTTAGTCAAATTTTATTGGAAACGGGCCAATGAACCAAACTCAGGTGAAATTTTAGTCAAATTTGATTGACGACATGCCAATGAGCAAAATCTAGATAAAATTTTAGTCAAATTTGATGTAAAACGCACTAACAAACAAAATCCTGATGAAATTTTAGCCAAATTTGATTAAAAAAATCAATGAACTAAATTTCGGTGAAATTTTAGTCAAATTTGATTGGAAACATGCCAATTAACCAAACCCATGTGAAATTTTCGGCAAATTTGATGGAAAACGCACCAACGAACAATATACATATGAAATTTTAATCTGATTTGATTTGATACTCGCCAACGATCGAAATCCTAGTGAAATTTTAGTCAATTTTATTGGATACATGCCAATGAATGAAATCAAAGTAAAAATTTTGTCAAATTGGATTGGAATTGTGTTAACGAAAAGCCGCATGAAATTTTAGTCAAATTTGATTCGAAAGGTGCCAATGAACCAAAGTCATGTCAAATTTTAGTCAAATTTGATTCGAAAGGTGCCAATGAACCAAAGTCATGTCAAATTTTAGTCAAATTTGATTGAAAGCTTGCCTATGAACCAAATTCGAGTGAAATTTTAGTCAAATTTGATTTGAGAATACGCCATTGAACAAAATCCAGGTGGAATTATATTCAAAATTGATTGGAAACGCACTAACAAACAAAATTCTGATAAAATTTCAGTCAAATTTGATTAAAAACACGCCATTGAATAAAATTCTGATGAAATTTTAGTCAAATTTAATTGGTTTCGTGCCAACGAACCAAATTCATGTGAAATTTTTGTCAAATTTTATGGGAAGCGCGTCAACGAACAAAATTTAGATGAAATTTTAGTCAAAATTGATTTGATACAAACCAATGAACGAAACCTAGGTGAAATTTAGTCTAATTCGATTGGAAACACTCCAATGAACAAAATTCAAGTGAAATTTTAGTCAAATTTGAATGAAAATGTGCCAACGAAAAAATTTGCTTGATAGTTTAGTCAAATTTGATTCGAAATGTGCCAATGAACCAAAGTCATATGAAATTTTAGTCAAATTTGCTTGGAAATGAGCCAATGAACGAAACTCAGGTTAAATTTTAGTCAAACTTGACTGAAAACGTGCTAATCAACAAAATCCAGACGAAATCTTAGCCGAATTTGATGTGAAATGCACAAACGAACAAAATTCTACTGAAATTTTAGTTAGATTTGATTAGAAACATGCCAATGAACGAAACCCAAGTGAAATTTTAGTTATATTAGGTTGGAATTGTGCCAATGAGAAGCTGTGCAAAATTTTATTCAAATTTGATTCGAAATGCTCTAATGAACCAAAGTCATGTAAAATTTTAGTCATATTTGATTGGAAACGCACCAATGAACGTAACTCAGATGAAATTTTAGTCAAATTTGACTAGAATTGCACAATGAAAAGTCGCATGAAATTTTAGTATAATTTGATTCGTAATGTGCCAATGAACAAAAATCAAGTGAAATTTTAGTCAAATTTGGTTGGAAATGCGCCAATAACCCAAACTCAGGTGAAATTTTAATCAAATTTGATTAGAAACCCGCTATTAAATTAAATTCCAGTGAAATTTTAGTCAAATCTGATTGGAAATGCGCCAATGAACAAAACCCATGTGAAATTTTAGTCAAATTTAATGGGAAACGCGACAACGAACAAAATTCAGATGAAATTTTGTTAAATTTGTTTGGAATCACGCCAATGAACCAAACCCATGTGAAATTTTAGTCATATTTGATGGGAAACACGTCAATGAACAAAATTTGGATGAAATATTAGTCAAAATTGATTTGATACAAGCCAATGAACGAAATTTAGGTGAAATTTTAGTCAAATTCAATTGGACATGCTCCAATGAACAAAACTCATGTGAAATTTTTGTCAAAATTGATTGGAAACGCGCCAATGAAAAAATTTGCTTGAAAGTTTAGTCAAATTTGATTCGAAATGTGTCAATGAACCAAAGTCATGTGAAATTTTAGCAAAATTGATTGGAAACGGGGAAATGAACCAAATCTATAGGAAATTTTGGTCAAAATTGATGGGAAACGCATCAACGAACAAAATTCAGATGAAATTTTAGTCAAATTTGATTTAATACGCGCCAATGAACGAAACCCGCATGAAATTTTAGTCAAATTTGATTCCTAATGTGTAAATGAACCAAAATCATGTGAAATTTTATTCAAATTTTGTTGGAAACGTGCAAATGACCCAAACACGGGTGAAATTTGAGTTAAATTTGATTAGAAACCTGCCAATGAACTAAATTCCAATTAAATTTTAGTCAAATTTGATTCGAAACGAGCCAATGAATCAAACTCAGGTGAAATTTTAGTCAAAATTGACTGATGACATGCCAATGAGCAAAATCTAGACAAAATTTTAGTCGAATTTGATGTAAAACGCACTAACGAACAAAAACTTGATGAAATTTTAGTTAAATTTAATTAGAAAAATAGCAATGAACTAAATTTCGGTGAAATTTTAGTCAAATTTTATTGGAAATGCACTAATTAACCAAACTCGTGTGAAATTTTAGGCAAATTAGATGGAAAACGTGCCAACGAACAATATTCAGATGAAATTTTAGTCAGATTTGATTTGATACTCGCCAACGATCGAAATCCTGGTGAAATTTTAGTCATTTTTGATTGGATACACGCCAATGAACGAATCCAAGTGAAATTTTTGTCAAATTGGATTGGAATTGTGTTAATGAAAAGCCGCATGAAATTTTAGTCAAATTTGATTCAAAAGGTGCCAATGAACCAAAGTCATGTAAAATTTCAGTCAAATTTGATTGAAAGAGTGCCTATGAACCAAGCTTGAGTGAAATTTTAGTCAAATTTGATTGAGAACGTGCCATTGAACAAAATCTAGATGGAATTATATTCAAAATTAATTGGAAATGTACTAACGAACAAAATTCTGATAAAATTTCAGTCAAATTTGATTAAATACACTCCAATGACCAAAATTCCGATGAAATTTTAGTAAAATTTAATTGGATTTGCGCTAACGAACCAAACCCATGTGAATTTTTTGTCAAATTCGATGGGAAATGTGTTAATGAACAAAATTTAGATGAAATTTTAATCAAAATTGATTTGATACAAGCCAATGAATGAAACCCAGGTGAAATTAGTCAAATTCGATTGGAAACACTCTAATGAACAAAACTCACGTGAAATTTTAGTCAAATTTGAATGGAAACGTGCCAAAGAAAAATTCGCTTAATAGTTTAGTCAAATTTGATTCGAAATGTGCCAATGAACCAAAGTCATATGAAATTTTAGTCAAATTTGCTTGGAAACAGGCCAACGAACAAAACTGAAACAGGCCAACGAACCAAACTCAGGTTAAATTTTAGTCGAACTTGATTGAAAACCTGCCAATCAACAAAATCCAGACGAAATCTTGTCGAATTTGATGTGAAATGCACTAACTAACAAAATTCTACGGGAATTTTAGTTAGATTTGATTAGAAACATGCCAATGAACGAAATCCCAGTGAAATATTAGTCAAATTTGATTGGAAACGAGCAAATGAACCAACCTATGTGAAATTTTAGTCAAATTTGATGGGAAACGCGCCAACGAACAAAATTCAGATGAAATTTTTAGTCAGATTTGATTTGATACACGCTAATGAACGAAATCCTGGTGAAATTTTAGTCAAATTTGATTTGATACACGGCAATGAACGAAATCCAAGTGAAATTTTAGTCAAATTTGATTTGATACACGCTAATGAACGAAATCCTGGTGAAATTTTAGTCAAATTTGATTTGATACACGGCAATGAACGAAATCCAAGTGAAATTTTAGTCAAATATGACTGAAAACATGCCTATGATCAAAATTCGGGCGAAATTTTAGTCAAATTTGATTGAGAACACGCCATTGAACAAAATCTAGATGAAATTATAGTCAAAATTGATTGGAAATGCACTACAGAATAAAATCTTGCTGAAATTTTAGTCAAATTTTATTAGAAACACGCCAATGAACAAAATTCGAATGAAATTTTAGTCAAATTTGATTGGATTCGCGCCAATGAACCAAACCATTGAAATTTTAGTCAAATTTGATTGGATTCGCGCCAATGAACCAAACCATTGAAATTTTAGTCAAATTTGATAGGAAACATGTCAACGAACAAAATTTAGATGAAATTTTAATCAAAATTGATTTGATACAAGCCAATGAACGAAACCCAAGTGAAATTTATCAAATTCGATTGGAGACGCTCCGATGAACAAAACTCACATGAAGTTTTTGCCAAATTTGAATGAAAAAGTCCCAACGAAAAAATCAGCTTGAAAAATTGGTCAAAGTTGTTTCGAAATGTGCTAATGAATCAAATTCAGGTGAAACTTTACTCAAACTTGACTAAAAATGTTCCAATGAATAGAATTAAGAAGAAATCTTAGTCGAATTTGATGTGAAACACACTAACGAACAAAATTCTGATTAAATTTTAGTTAGCACTGATTAGAAACAAGCCAATAAACGAAACCCAAATGAAATTTTAGTCAAGTTAGATTGAAAATACGCCAATGAAAAGTTACGTGAGATTTTAGTCAAATTTGATTCCAAATGTGCTAATAAACTAAAGTCATCTGAAATTTCAGTCAAATTTGATTGGAAACGTGCTAATAAACCAAACTCAGGTGAAATAGTAGTCAAATTTGACTGGAATTGAGTCGATGAAAAGCCGAATGAAATTTTAGCAAAATTTGAGTCGTAATTTGCCAATGAACCAAAATCATGTGAAATTTTAGTCAAATTTGATTAGAAACCCGCCAATGACCCAAATCTCGGTGAAATTTTAGTCAACTTTGATTGGAAACGCACTAATGAACTAAACTTATCTGAATTCTTGGTCAATTTTGACGGGAAACACGCCAACGAACAAAATTCAGACGAAATTTTATTTTATACACGCCAATGAACGAAACCCAAGTGAAATTTTAGTCAAATTAGATTGGAATTGCGCCAATGAAAAGTCGCATGAAAATTTAGTCAGATTTGATTCGAAATGTGCCAATGAACCAAAGTCATGTGAAATTTTAGTCAAAATTGAATAAAAATGTGCTAATGAACTTAATTTAGGTAAATATTTAGTCAAAGTTGATTGAAAAAGGGCCAATGAACAAAACTCAGATGAAATTTTAGTCAAATTTGATTGGAAATGCTCTAACAAACAAAATTCTGGAGAAATTTATTCAAATTTGACTTAGAAACACACCAATGAACTAAATCTTGGTGAAATTATAATCAAATTTGATTAGAATCGCACCAACGAGCCAAAAACATGTGAAAATTTAGTCAAATTTGATTGGGAACGTGCCAACGAAAAAACCCTATGAAATTTTAGTCAAATTTGATTCGAAATGTGCCAATGAACCAAAGTCATGTGAAATTTTAGCAAAATTGATTGGAAACAGGGAAATGAACCAAATCTATCGAAAAATTTGGTCAAAATTGATGGGAAACGCACCAACGAACAAAATTTAGATGAAATTTTAGTCAAATTTGATTTTATACACGCTAATGAACGATACCCTAGTGAAATTTTAGTAAAATTTGATTTGATATGCGCCAATGAACGAAACCCGCATGAAATTTTAGTCAAATTTGATTCCCAATGTGCGAATGAAAAAAAATCATGTGAAATTTTATTCAAATTTTGCTGGAAACGTGCAAATGACCCAAACACGGGTGAAATTTGAGTTAAATTTGATTAGAAACCTGCCAATGAACTAAATCTCAATTAAATTTTAGTCAAATTTGATTAGAAATGGGCTAATGAACCAAATTCAAGTGGAATTTCTGTCAAATTTGACTGATGACATGCCAATGAGCAAAATCTAGACGAAATTTTAGTCGAATTTGATGTAAAACGCACTAACGAACAAAATTCTGATGAAATTTTAGTCAAATTTGATTAGAAAAACAGGAATGAACTAATTTTCGGTGAAATTTTAGTCAAATTTGATTGGAAATGCGCCAATTAACCAATCTCGTGTGAAATTTTAGGAAAATTTGATGGAAAATGCGCCAACGAACAATATTCAGATGAAATTTTTGTCAGATTTGATTTGATACTCGCTAACGATCGAAATCCTAGTGAAATTTTAGTCAACTTTGATAGGATACACGCCAATGAACAAAATTCAAGTGAAATTTTGGTCAAATTGGATTGGAATTGTGTTAAGGAAAAGCCGCATGAAATTTTAGTCAAATTTGATTCGAAAGGTGCCAATGAACAAAACCCATGTGAAATTTTAGTCAAATCTAATGGGAAACGCGACAACAAACAAAATTTAGATGAAATTTTTGTCAAATTTGTTTGGAATCGCGCCAATGAACCAAACCCATGTGAAATTTTAGTCAAAATTGATTTGATACAAGCCAATGAAGGAAACTCAGGTGAAATTTTAGTCAAATTCATTTGGAAACGCTCCAATGAACAAAAGTCATGTGAAATTTTTGTCAAAATTGATTGGAAACGTGCCAACGAAAAAATTCCCTTGAAAGTTTAGTCAAATTTGATTCGAAATGTGTCAATGAATCAAAGTCATGTGAAATTTTAGCAAAATTGATTGGAAACAGGGCAATGAACCAAATCTATAGGAAATTTTGGTCAAATTTGATGGGAAACGCGCTAACGACCAAAATTCAGATAAATTTTTAGTCAAATTTGATTTGATATATGCCAATGAACGATACCCTGGTGAAATTTTTAGTCAAATTTGATTTGATATATGCCAATGAACGATACCCTGGTGAAATTTTAGTCAAATTTGATTTGATATGCGCTAGTGAATGAAACCCTGGTGAAATTTTAATCAAATTTGATTGGAATTACGCCAATCAAAAGTCGCATGAAATTTTAGTCTAATTTGATTAGAAATGTACCAACGAACGAAAGTCATGTGAATTTTTTTAGTCAAATTTGATTGAAAACTCACGAATGAACAAAATTCAGATGAAATTTTAGTGAAATTTGATTAGAAACACTCCAACGAACTAAATTGCAGTGAAATTTTAGTAAAATTTTATTGGAAACGTGCCAATGAACCGAACTCATGTGAAATTTTAGTCAAATTTGATTGGGAACATGCCATCAATAAACCTGAATGAAATTATAGTTAAATTTGATTCGAAATGTGCCAATGAACTAAACTCATGTGAAACTTTAGTCAAATTTGATTGAAAACACGCTTATGAACCAAACTCAGGTGAAATTTTAGTCAAATTTGATTGAGAACAAGCCATTGAACAAAATCCAGATGAAATTTTAGTCAAATTCGATTGGAAATGCACTAACAAACAAAATCCTTTTTAAAATTTAGTCAAATTTGATTAGAAACACGCCAATGAGCAAAATTTCGATGAAATTTTAGTCAAATTCGATTGGAATTGTGCCAATGAACCAAATTCATGTGAAATTTTAGTCAAATTTGATGGGAAACGCGCCAACGAAAAAATTCATATGAAATTTTAGTCAAATTTGATTTGATAAGAAACACGCCAATGAACTGAATTTCAGTGAAATTTTTGTCAAATTTGATTGGAAACGCGCCAATAAACCAAACCCACATGAAATTTTAGGCAAATTTGATGGAAAACGTACCAACGAACAATATTCAGAAGAAATTTTAGTCAGATTTGATTTGATATAGTCAAATTTGATTGGATACATGCAAAATGATCGAAATCCAAGTGAAATTTTTGTGACATTTGATTGGAATTGTGCTAATGAAAAGTCATGTAAAATTTTAGTCAAATTTGATTGGAAATGTGCCAATGAACCAAACTCGGATGAAATTTTAGTCAAATTTGATTGAGAACACACCATTGAACAAAATCCAGATGGAATTATATTCAAAATTGATTGGAAACGCACTAATGATTAAAATCCTGATCAAATTTCAGTCAAATTTGATTAGAAACATGCCAATAAACAAAATTCCAATGAAATTTTAGTCAAATTTGATTGGATTCGTGCCAATAAACCAAGCTCATGTGTAATTTTTGTCAAATTTGATGGGAAACGCCTCAACGAACAAAATTGAGACGAAATTTTAGTCAAAAATGATTTGATACATGCCAATGAATGAAATCCAGGTAAAATTTAGTCAAATTCGATTGGAAACACTCC
>NW_019253899.1:11277-26718 GCF_002742605.1 Olea europaea var. sylvestris
ATGAAATTTTAGTTAAATTTGACTAGTAATGTGTCAATGAACCAAAATCATGTGAAATTTTAGTTAAATTTTGTTGAAAACGCACCAATGAATCAAACTCAAGCAAAATTTAAGTCAAATTTGATTAGAAATCCACCAATGAACTAAATCCCGTTAAAATTTTAGTCAAACTTGATTGGAAATGGGCCAATGAACCAAATTCAGATGAGATTTTAGTCAAATTTGACTGAAGATGTGCCAATGAACAAAATCCAGCCAAAAATTCGATGTGAAATGCACTAAAGAACAAAATCCTAAAGAAATCTTAGTCAAATATGATTAGAAACAAGTCAACGAACTAAATCCCGATGAAATTTTATTCAAATTTGATGGTAAACACGTAAACGAACAAATTTTAGTCAAATCTGATTT
Organism: Olea europaea var. sylvestris; assembly: GCF_002742605.1. Classification (NCBI taxonomy): domain Eukaryota; kingdom Viridiplantae; phylum Streptophyta; class Magnoliopsida; order Lamiales; family Oleaceae; genus Olea; species Olea europaea. The sequence continues at coordinate 11,689 of NW_019253899.1, forward strand.
GATACACGTCAATGAACGAAACCTAATTGAAATTTTAGTCAAATTAGATTGGAATCGCACCAATGAAAAAGTGCATGAAATTTTAGTCAAATTTAATTCAAAATGTGCTAATGAACCAAAGTCATGTAAAATTTTAGGCAAATTTGATTGGAAAGGCACCAATGAACTAAACTTAGGTGAAATTTTAGTCAAATTTGATTGAAAACGTGCCAATGAACAAAATTCAGAAGAAATTTTAGTCAAATTTTATTGAAAAGGCTCTAAAAAACAAAATCCTGGTGAAATTTTAGTCATATTAGATTACAAACGCTAATGATCTAAATCCCGATAAATTTTAATCAAATTTGATTGGAAACGCGCCAATGAACCAAAAACATGAGAAATTTTAATCAAATTTTAATGGAAACGTGCCAACAAAAAAATCCACATAAAATTTTAGTTAAATTTGATTCGAAATGTACCAATGAACCAAAGTCATGTGAAATTTTAGCCAAAATTGATTGGTAATGGGACAATGAACCAAACCTATAAGAAATTTTAGTCAAATTTGATGGGAAACGCGATAACGAAAAAAATTCAGATGAAATTCTAGTCAAATTTGATTTGATGCGCGCCAATGAATGAAACCCTTGTGAAATTTTAGTCAAATTCGATTGGAAACGCTCCAATGAACAAAACTCATGTGAAGTTATTGTCAAAATTGAATGGAAACGTGCCAACAAAAAAAATTGCTTGAAAGTTTAGTCAAATTTGATTCGAAATGTCCAATGAACCAAAGTCATGTGAAATTTTAGTCAAAATTGATTGGAAACGGGGCAATGAACCAAACCTATAAGAAATTTTGGTCAAATTTGATGGGAAACGCATCAACAGTCAAATTTGATTTGATACACGCTAATGAATGAAACACTGGTGAAATTTTAGTTAAATTTGATATGATAAGCGCCAATGAAGGAAACTCAAGTAAAATTTTAGTCAAATTAGATTGGAATTGCGCCAATCAAAAGCTGCATAAACTTTTAATCAAATTTGATTCGAAATGTGCCAATGAACCAAAGTCATGTAAAATTTTAGTTAAATTCGATTGGGAACGCGCCAATGAACCAAACTGAGGTGAAATTTTAGTCAAATTTGACTGGACTTGTGCCAATGAAAAGTCGCATGAAATTTTAGCAAATTTTGATTCGTAATGTGCCAATGAACCAAAATCATGTAAAATTTTAGTTAAGTTTGGTTAGAAACACTCCAATGAACCATATTCATGCGAAATTTTAGCCAAGTTTGATTAGAAATCGGCTAATGAACTAAATCCAGATGAAATTTTAGTTAAATTAGACTGGAAACGCGCCAATGAACCAAACCCAAGTGAAATTTTAGTCAAATTTGATGGAAGACGTGCCAATGAACAAAATTCAAATGAAATTTTTTATACATGCCAATGAATGAAACCCAAGTGAAATTTTATTCAAATTTGATTGGAATTGCGTCAATGAAATGCCGCATGAAATTTTAGTCAAATTTGATTCGTAATGTGTCAATGAACCAAAATTATGTAAAATTTTAGTCAAATTCTATTGGAAATGCGCCAATGAATCAAACTCAAGTAAAATTTTGGTCAAATTTGATTAGAAACTCGCAAATAAACTAAATATCAGTGAAATTTTAGTCAAATTTGATTGGAAACGAGCTAATGAACAAAACTCAAGTGAAATTTTAGTCAAACTTGACTGAAGAGGTGCCAATGAACAAAATTCAGATGAAATCTTAGTCGAATTTGATGTGAAATGCACTTAAAAACAAAATTTTGATGAAATTTTAGTCAAATTTGATTAGAAACATGCCAATGAACTAAATCTCGATGAAATTTTTGTCAAATTTGATAGGAAACGCGTCAACGAACAAAATTCAGATGAGATTTTATTCAAATTTGATTTGATACACGCCAATAAACGAAACTCAAGTGAAATTTTAGTCAAATTAGATAGGAATTGCACCCATGAATAGCCACATGTGATTTTAGTCAAATTTGATTTGAAATGTGCCAATAAACCAAAGTCATGTGAAATTTTAGTCAAATTTGATTGGAAACGTGCCAATGAACCAAATTCAGGTGAAATTTTAGTCAACTTTGATTTGAAACCTGCCAATAAACTAAATCCCGGTAAAATTTTAGTCAAATTTGATTGGAAATGGGACAATGAACCAAACTCAGGTGAAATTTTAGTCAAATTAGATTAGAAACATGCCAATGAACCAAATCATGGTGAAATTTTAGTCAAATTAGATTAGAAACACGCCATGAACCAAATCATGGTGAAATTTTAGTCAAAATATATTGGAAGGCAATGAACAAAAAAAGTGAAATTTTAATCCAATTTGATTGGAAACAAGCAAACGGAAAAGCTCGCATGAAATTTTGGTCAAATTTGATTCGAAATGTGCCAATAAACCAAATTCATGTGAAATTTTAGTCAAAATTGATTGGGAATGCACCAATGAGCCAAACCCATAGAAATTTTTTGTCAAATTTGATGGAAACACGCCAACGAACAAAATTTAGATGAAATTTTAGTCAAATTTGAATTGACACACGCCAATGAACGAAACACTGGTGAAATTTTAGTTAAATTTAATTTGATGCGTGCCAATGAACGAAACTCAAGTGAAATTTTAGTCAATTTTGATTGGAATTGCGCCAATCAAAAGCCACATGAAATTTTAGTCAAATTTGATTCGAAATGTGCCAACGAACCAAAGCCATTTGAATTTTTTTTGTCAAATTTGACTGAAAACTCGCTAATGAAAAAAATTCAGATGAAATTTTAGTCAAATTTGATTCGAAATGCATGAATGAACAAAATCCTGGTTAAATTTTAGTCAAATTTGATTAGAAACACTCCAATGAACTAAATCCCAGTAAAATTTTAGTCAAATTTGATTGGAAACGCGCCAATGAACCAAACTCTTATGAAATTTTAGTTAAATTCTATTGGAAACGTGTCAACGATAAACATGAATGACATTGTACTCAAATTTGATTCAGAATGTGCTAATGAACTAAAATCATGTGAAATTTTAGTCAAATTTGATTGAAATCGCGCCTATGAACCAAACTTAGGTGAAATTTTAGTCAAATTTGATTGAGGACGAGTCATTGAACAAAATCCAGATGAAGTTCTAGTCAAATTTGATTGGAAACACACTAACGAACAAAATCCTTGTGAAATTTTAGTCAAATTTGATTAAAAACACGCCAATGAACAAAAATTCGATGAAATTTTAGGTAAATTTGATTCGAATCGTGCCAATGAACCAAACCCATGTGAAATTTTAGTCAAATTTGATGGGAAAAGTGTCAACGAACAAAATTTGAATGAAATTTTAGTTAAATTTAATTTGATACAAGCCAATGAACGAAATCTAGGCGAAATTTTAGTCAAATTCGTTTGGAAAACGCTCCAGTGAACAAAACACGTGTGAAATTTTTGTCAAATTTGAATGGAAACTCGCCAACGAATAAATCACTTGAAATTTTAGTCAAATTTGTTTCGAAATGTGTCGATGAACCAAAGTCATGTAAAATTTTAGTCAAATTCGATTGGAAACAGGCCAGTGAACCTAACTTAGATGAAATTCTAGTCAAATTTGACGGAAAACGCGCCAATAAACAAAATCTAAACAAAATCTTAATCAAATTTGATGTGAAATGCACTAGCGAGCAAAATTTCTGATGAACTTTTAGTCAGATTCAATTAGAAACATGCCAATGAATGAAACGATGAATGAAACCCAATTGAAATTTTAGTCAAATTAGATTGGAATTGTGCCAATGAAAAGTAGCATGAAATTTTAGTCAAATTCGATTTGAAATTAGTCAAATTAGATTGGAATTGTGCCAATGAAAAGCCGCAAGAAATTTTAGTCAAATTTGATTCGAAATGTGCTAATGAACCAAGGTAATCTGAATTTTTTGTCAAATTTAATTGGAAACACGCCAATTAACCGAACTCAGGAGAAATTTTAGTCAAATTTCACTGAAAATGTGCCAATGAAAATACTTGAATGAAATTTTAGTCAAATTTTATTTGAAATGTGCCAATAAACTAAAGTCATGCGAAATTTTAGTCAAATTTGATTGAAAACCTACCAATGAACAAAATTCAAATGAAATTTTTGTCAAATTTGATTTGAAACGCACGAATGAACAAAATCCTGGAAAATTTTAGTCAAATTCGATCAGAAACACGCCAATGAACTAAATCCCGGTGAAATTTTAGTCAAATTTGATCGGAAACAGGCCAATAAACCAAACCCATGTGAAATTTTAGTCAAATTTGATGGAAAACGCACCAACGAACAAATTGAAAACATGCCAATGAACAAAATTCAGATGAAATTTTAGTCAAATTTGATTTGGAACGCACGAATGAACAAAATCCTAGTAAAGTTTTAGTCAAATTTGATTAGATACAAGACAATGAAATAAATCCCGGTGAAATTCTAGTCAAATTTGACTGGAAATGCGCCAATCAACCAAACCCTTGTGAAATTTTAGTTAAATTTGATTGGAAACGTGCCAACGAAAAAAGCGCATGAAATTGTAGTCAAATTTGATTCTAAATGTGGCAATGAACCAAAGTCGTGTGAAATTTTAATCAAATTTCATTGAAAACGTGCCTATGACCCAAACTCAGGTGAAATTTCAGTCAAATTTGATTGAGAGCGAACCATTGAACAAAATTCAGATGAAATTCTAGTCAAATTTAATTGGAAATGTACTAACAAATAAAATTTTGACGAAATTTTAGTCAAATTTGATTAGAAACACGCCATTGAATAAAATCCCAACGAATTTTTAGTTAATTTGATTGGAAACACGCCAATGAAGCAAACCCATATTTGATTTGATAAATGCCAATGAACGAAATCCAAGTGAAATTTTAGTCAAATTAGATTGAAATTGCGACAATGAAAAGCTACAAGAAATTTTAGTCATATTTGATTCGAAATGTGCCAATGAACCAATGTCATGTGAAATCTTAGTCAAATTGGATTGAAAACGTGCCAATGAACAAAATTCAGATGAAATTTTAATCGAATTTAATTTGATGCATGCCTATGAATGAAATCCTGGTGAAATTTTTGTCAATTTTGATTTGATACACGCAAATGAACGAAAATCAAGTGAAATTTTAGTCAAATTTTTTTTCGAAATGTGCCAATGAACCAAAATCATGTGAAATTTAATTCAAATTTGATTGAAAACTTGCTAATAAACAAAATTCAGATGAAATTTTAGTCAAATTTTGATTTGAAACGCATGAATGTACAAAATCTTGGTGAAGTTTTAGCCAAATTTGATTAGATACATGCCAATGAAATAAATTTCGATGAAATTTTAGTCAAATTTGATTGGAATCGTGCCAATGAAAAATTCACATGAAATTGTCGTCAAATTTTATTCGAAATGTGACAATGAACCAAAGTCATGTGAAATTTTAGTCAAATTTGATAGAAAACGTGACTATCATCCAAATTCAGGTGAAATTTTAGTCAAATTTGATTGAGAACGCGCCATTGAACAAAATTCAAATGAAATTCTTGTCAACTTTGATTGGAAACGTACTAACGAACAAAATTCTGGTGAAATTTTTAGTCAAATTTGATTAGAAACACGCTAATGAACAAAATTCGGATGAAATTTTAGTCAAATTTGATTGGAGTTGCGCCAATGAACGAAATCCATATGAAATTTTTGTTAAATTTGATGGGAAACGTATCAATGAATAAAATTTAGTTGAAATTTTTGCCAAAATTGATTTGATACAAGCCAATAAATGAAACCTAGGTGAAATTTTAGTCAAATTCGATTGGAAACCCTCCAATGAAAAAAACTAATTTGAAATTTTGGACAAATTTCATTGAAAACGTGCCAATGAACAAAATCTAGATGAAATTTTAGTCAAATTTGATTTGAAATGCACCGATGAACTAAATCCATGTGAAATTTCAATCAAATTTGATGGAAAACGCGCCAATGAACAAAACTCACATGAGATTTTAGTCGAATTTTATTTCATAAACGCTAATAAACAAAACCCTGGTGAAATTTTAGTCAAATTTGATTTGATTCACGCAAATGAACGAAAGTCAAGTGAAATTTTAGTCAAATTTGATTGAAATTGCGCCAATGAAAAGCCGCATTAAATTTTAGTCAAGTTTGAATCGAAATGTGCAAATGAATTAAGGTCTTGCGAAATTTTTGTCAAATTTGATTGATAACGTGCCAATGAACAAAATCCAGATGAAATTTTAGTCAAATTTGATTTGAAATGCACAAATGAACAAAATCCTGGTGAAATTTTTGTCAATTTTGATTAGAAACACGCCAATGAACGAAATTTCGGTGAATTTTTAGTAAAATTTGATTGGGAACACGCCGACGAACCAAACCCATGTGAAATTGGTCAAATTTGAGGGGAAACGTGCCAATGGACAACATTCAGATGAAATTTTAGTCAAATTTGATTTGATACACGCCGATAAAAATCCAAGTGAAATTTTTATCAAATTTGATTGAAATGTGCCAATGAAAGAAAGGGCATATGAAATTTTAGTCAAATTTGATTCGAAATGTGCCAATGAACGAAAGTCATATGAAATTTTAGTCAAATTTCAATGAAAACGTGCCAATGAACAAAATTCATATGAAATTTTAGTCAAATTTCAATGAAAACGTGCCAATGAACAAAATTCATATGAAATTTTAGTCAAATTTGATTTGAAACAGACGAACGAACAAAATTTGGGTGAAATTTTAGTGAAATTTGATTAGAAACATGCCAATGAATTAACTGCCGATGAAATTTTAGTCAAATTTGATTGAAAACGCGCCAATGAACCAAACCCATGTGATATTTTAGTTAAATTTGATCGGAAACGCGCCAACGAATAAAATTTTAGTCAAATTTGATGTGATACACGCCAATGAACGAAACTCTGGTGAGATTTTTTTATCAAATTTGATTGAAATTGTGCTAATGAGAAGTTGCATGAAATTTTAGTCAAATTTGATTCGAAATGTGCCAATGAACCAAAGTCTATGAATTGTTAGACAAATTTGGTTGAAAACGTGCCAATGAATAAATTCAGATGAAATTTTAGTTAAATTTGATTTGAAACGCACGAACGAACAAAATGCTGGTGAAATTTTAGTCAAATTTGATTAGATACATGCCAATGAAATAAATTCCGGTGAAATTTTAGTCAAAGTTGACTGGAAACGCGCCAATCAAACAAACTCTTGTGAAATTTAAGCCAAATTTGATTGGAAACGTGCAAACGAAATATGCGCATGAAATTGTAGTCAAATTTGATTCTAAATGTGGCAGTGAACCAAAGTCGTGTGAAATTTTAGTCAAATTTGATTGAAAACGCACCTATGACCCAAACTGAGGTGAAATTTTAGTCAAATTTGATTTTGAACTAACCATTGGATAAAATTCAGAAGAAATTCTAGTCAAATTTGATTGGAAACGCACTAATGAACAAAATTTTAGTGAAATTTTAGTCAAATTTGATTAGAAACAGGCCATTGAAAAAAATCACGGTGAATTTTTAGTCAAATTTGATTGGGAACACGCCAATGAATCAAACCCATGTGTAATTTTAATCAATTTTTTTGGGAAACGCGCCAACGACCAATATTCAGATGAACTTTTATTCAGATTTGATTTGATACACGCCAATGAACGAAACCCAAGTGAAATTTTAGTCAAATTTGATTCGAAATGTGCCAATGAACCAAAGTCATGTGAAATTTTTGTCAAATTTGATTAAAAACGTGCCAATGAACAAAATTCAGATGAAATTTTTGTCAAATTTGATTTCAAACGCACGAACAAACAAAATTCTGGTGAAATTTTAGTCAAATTTGATTAGAAACATGCCAATGAATGAAATTCAAGTGAAATTTTTTGATTGAAAACGCGCCAATAGACCAAACCCATGTGAAATTTTAGTCAAATTTGATGGGAATGCACCAATGGGTAAAATTCAGATGTAATTTTAGGCAAATTTGATTTAATGCACGCCAATGAAAGAAAACCTAGTGAAATTTTAGTTAAATTTGATTTGATACACGCCAATGAACGAAACCCAAGTGAAATTTTAGCTAAATTTGATTGCAATTGGGCCAATGAAAAACTGCACGAAATTTTAGTCAAATTTGATTTGAAATGTGCTAATGAACCAAAGTCATGTGAATTTTAGTCAAATTTGACTGAAAACGTGCCAATGAACTAAACTCAGATGAAATTTTAATCAAATTTGATTAGATACATGCTAATGAAATAAATTTCGGTGGAATTTTAGTCCAATTTGATTGAAAACAAACCAATCAGCCAAACCCTTGTGAAATTTTAGTCAACTTTAATTGGACACGTGCCAACAAAAAACGCACATGAAATTGTAGTCAAATTTGATTCTAAATGTGGCAATGAACTAAAGTCGTGTGAAATTTTAGTAAAATTTGATTGAAAACGCGCCTATGACCCAAACTCAGGTGAAATTTTATTCAAATTTGATTGAGAACACTCCATTGAACAAAATTCAGATGAAATTCTTGTCAAATTTGATTGAAAATATGCTAAAGAACAAAATCCTGATGAAATTTTAGTCAAATTTGATTAAACACACGCCAGTGAACAAAATCTCGATGAAATTTTAGTGAAATTTATTGGAATCTTGCCAATGAACCAACCTCTTGTGAAATTTTAGCCAAATAAAATTTGATTCGAAATTTGGCAATGAATCAAAGTCATGAAAAATTTTAGTCAAATTTGATTGAAAATGTGACTATCACCCAAACTCAGGTGAAATTTTATTCAAATTTGATGGAGAACGTGCCATTGGACAAAACCCAAATGAAATTCTTGTCGTATTTGATTGGAAACGCACTAACGCACAAAATTCAAGTGAGATTTTAGTCAAATTGGATTAGAAGCACGCCCACGAACAAAATCTCAATGAGTTTTAGTCAAATTTGACTTGAATCGCGCAGATAAACCAAATCCATGTGAAATTTTAGTCTAATTTGATGGGAAATGCGTCAATGAAAAAAATTCATATGAAATTTTAGTCAAAATTGACTAGATACAAGCCAATGAATGAAACTCAGGATAAATTTTAGTCAAATTCGATTCGAAACGCTCCAATGAACAAAATTCATGTGAAATTTTAGTCAAATTTGAATGGAAACACGTCAACGAAAGTTTAGTCAAATTTGATTGGAAATGTGTCAATGAAAAAATCAAAGTTATGTCAAATTTTAGTAAAATTTGATTGGAAACGGGGCAATGAACCAAACTCAGGCAAAATTTTAACCAAATTTGACTGAAAAGGCACCAATGAACAAAATTCAGATGAAATCTTAGTCAAATTTGATGGAAAACACGTCAACGAACAAAATTCATATGAAATTTTTGTCAAACTTGACTTGAGACTCGCCAATGAACGAAACTCTGGTGAAATTTTAGTCAAATTTGTTTTGATACAGGAATGAACGAAACCTAAGTGAAATTTTAGTTAAATTTGATTGAAATTGCGCTAATGAAAAGCTGCAAGAAATTTTAGTCAAATGTGATTCGAAATGTGCCAATGAATTAAAGTCAGCAAAATTTTAGTTAAATTTGATTGAAAACGTGCCAATGAACAAAATTCAGATGAAATTTTTGTCAAATTTGATTTGACATGCACAAACGATCAAAATCCTGATAAAATTTTAGTCAAATTTGATTAGAAACATGCCATTGAACTAAATTTTGGTGAAATTTTAGTCAAATTTGATTGAAAATACGCCAATCAACCAAACCCTTGTGAAATTTTAGTCAAATTTGATTGAAAATGTGTCAACGAAAAATCAACATGAAACTGTTGTCAAATTTGATTCGAAATGTGGCAATGTACCAAAGTCATGTGAAATTTTAGTCAAAATTGATTGAAAACGCGCCTATGACCAAAGCTCAGGTGAAATTTTAGTCAAATTTGATTGAGAACGCGCCATTGATTAAAATTCAGATGAAATTCTAGTCAAATTCGATTGGAAACGCACGAACGAACAAAATTCTTTTGAAATTTTAGTTAAATTTGATTAGAAACACGCCAATGAACAAAATTTTGATGAAATTTTAGTCAAATTTGATTGGAATCGCGTCAATGAACCAAACCCATGTGAAATTTTAGTCAAATTTGATGGGAAACACGTCAATGAACAAAATTCAGATGGAATTTTAGTCAAAATTGATTTGATACAAGCCAATGAACGAAACCCAAGCGAAATTTTAGTCAAATTCGATTGGAAATGCTCTAATAAACAAAACTTATGTGAAATTTTTGTCAAAGTTGAATGGAAACGCGCCAATGGAAAAATTCGCTTGAAAGTTTGGTCAAATTTGATTCAAAATGTGGCAAAGAACCAAAGTCATGTGAAAGTTTAGTCAAATTTGGTTGGAAACGGAGCAATGAACCAAATTTAGGTGAAATTTTAGTCAAATTTGACAAGGAAAGCGCCACTGAACAAAATTCAGAATAAATTTTAGTCAAATTTGATGGGAAACATGCTAATGAACAAAATTCAGATGAAATTTTAGTCAAATTTGATTTGATACACACCAATGAATGAAACCATGGTGAAATTTTAGTCAAATTTTATTTGATTCACACCAATGAACGAAGCCCAAGTGAAATTTTACTCAAATTTGACTGAAATTCCACCAATGATAACTGCATGAAATTTTTGTTAAATTTGATTCAAAATGTGCCAAGAAACTAAAGTCATGCGAAATTTTAATCAAATTTGATTGAAAACGTTCCAATGAACAAAATCCAAATGAATTTTTAGTTAAATTTGAGTTGAAACGCTTGAACGAACAAAATGCTGGTGAAACTTTAGTCAAATCTGATTACAAACACGCCAATGAACTAAATTCCGGTGAAAGTTTATTTAAATTTGATTGGAAACACACTAACGAACCGAACACATGTGAAATTTTAGTCAAATTTGATGGGAAACGCTCCAACGAACAAAATTCATATGAAATTTTAGTCAAAATTTATTCGATGCACGCCAGTGAACGAAACCTTGGTGAAATTTTAGTCAAATTTGATTACAATTTATTCCAATGAAAAGCTGCATGAAATTTTAGTCAAACTTGAATCGAAATGTGCCAATGAACCATAGTCATGTGAAATTTTAGTCAAATTTGATTGAAAAGGTGACAATGAACAAAATTCAAATAAAATTTTAGTCAAATTTGATTTCAAACGCATGCACAAAAAAATCATGGTGAAGTTTTAGTCAAATTTGATTAAATACACGCCAATGAAATAAATCCGGGTGAAATTTTAGTCAAATTTGAATGAAAACGCGCCAATGAACCAAACCCTTGTGAAACTTTAGTCAAATTTGATTTGAAACGTGCCAACGAAAACCGCATGAAATTATAGTCAAATTTGATTTGAAATGTGGCAATGAACCAACGTCGTGTGAAATTTTAATCAAATTCGATTGAAATCACGCCTATGACCCAAATTCAGGTGAGAACGCGCCATTGAACAAAATTCAAATGAAATTTTATTCAAATTTGATTGGAAACGCACTAACGAACAAAATCCTTTTGAAATTTTAGTCAAATTTGATTAGAAATACACCAATGAACAAAATCCCGATGAAATTTTAGTCAAATTTGATTAGAGTCGCACTAATGAACCAAACCTATGTGAAATTTTAGTCAAATTTGAATTCAGATAAAACCTTAGTCAAAATTGATTTGATGCAAGTCAATGAATGAAACCTAGGTGAAATTTTAGTCAAATTTGAATGGAAACGCGTTAACGAAAAAATTCGCTTGAAAGTTTAGTCAAATTCGATTGGAAATGGTGTAATTAACCAAATTGGGGTGAAATTTTAGTCAAATTTGACTGAAAAAGTGCCGACGAACAAAATTAAAATGAAATCCTAGTCATATTTGATGGGAAACGCGCTAACGAACAAAATTCAGATGAAATTTTAGACAAATTTGATTTGATACACACCAACGAACGAAACTTTGGTGAAATTTTAGTCAAATTTGATTTGATACACGCCAATGAACGAAACCCAAGTAAAATTTTAGTCAAATTTGATTGAAAACACGTCAATGAACCAAACTCAGGTGAAATTTTAGTCAAATTTGATTGAAAACGCACTAAGGAACAAAATCCGATGAAATTTATGTCAAATTTGATTAGAAACACACCAATAAACTAAATCTCAATGAAATTTTAATCAATTTTGATTGGAAACACGCCAATGAACCAAACATGTGTGAAATTTTAGTTAAATTTGATTGGAAACGCGTCAACGAAAAAAACCCGCATGAAATTGTAGTCAAATTTGATTCAAATTGTGTCAATGAACCAAAGTTATGTGAAATTTTAGTCAAATTTGATTGAAAACGCGCCTATGACACAAACTCAGGTGAAATTTTACTCAAATTTGACTGAGAACGCCCCATTGAACAAAATTTAGATGAAATTATGGTCAAATTTGATTGTAAACGTACTAACGAACAAAATCCTGGTGAAATTTTAGTCAAATTTGATTAGAAACATGCCAGGGAACAAAATCTCGATGAAATTTTAGTCAAATTTATTGGAATTACGCCAATGAACCAACTCATGTGAAATTTTAGTCAAATTTGATGGAAACACGTTAAAGAACAAAATTTAGATGAAATTTTATTTAAATTGGATGGGAAACATGCCAACGAACAAAACTCAGATGAAATTTTTGTCAAATTTGATTTGATATATGCGAATGAACGAAACCCAAGTGAAATTCTCGTCAAATTAGAATCGAATTGCGCCAACAAAAAGCCACATGAAATTTAGTCAAATTTGATTCGAAATATGCCAATGAACCAAAATCATGTGAAATTTTATTTAAATTTGATTGTAAACATGCCAACGAACCAAATTCAAGTGAAATTTTAGTCAACTTTTTTGATTGAAAATGCGACAAGGAACAAAATCTACATGAAATTTATGTCAAATTTGATTAGAAACACGCCAATGAACAAAATTCTGAAGAAATTTTTGTCAAATTTGAATGAAAACGTGCGCCAACGAAAAAATTTGCTTGAAAGTTTAGTTAAATTTGATTCTAAATTTGCCAATGAACCAAAGTTAAGTGAAATTTTAGTCAAATTTGATTGGGAATGGGCAATGAACCAAATTCAGGGGAAATTTTAGTCAAATTTGACTGAGAAAGCACCAATGAACAAAATTCAGATGAAAGTTTAGTCAAATTTGATTGAAATTGCGCCAATGAAAATCGCAAGAAATTTTAGTCAAATTTGTCCAATGAACAAAACTCAAGTGAAATTTTTGTCAAATTTGATTGAAATTGCGCCAATGAAAATCGCAAGAAATTTTAGTCAAATTTGTCCAATGAACAAAACTCAAGTGAAATTTTTGTCAAATTTGATTGAAATTGCGCCAATGAAGACCGTATGAAATTTTAGTGAAATTTGATTCGAAATGTGCTAATGAACTAAAGTCATGCAAAATTTTAGTCAAATTTGATTGAAAACGTGCCAATGAACAAAATCCAAATGAAATTTTAGTCAAATTTGATTTGAAATGCATGAACGAACATAATGCTAGTGAAATTTTCGTTAGATTTGATTAGAAACACGCCAATGAACTAAATCACGGTGAAATTTTAGTCGAGTTTGATTGGAAACACACCAATGAACCAAACACATGCGAAATTTTAGTCAAATTTGATGGGAAACATGCTAACAAACAAAATTCAGATGAAATTTTAGTCAAATTTTATTTAATGCACGCTAATGAACGAAACCCTCATGAAATTTTAGTCAAATTTGATGGGAAACATGCTAACAAACAAAATTCAGATGAAATTTTAGTCAAATTTTATTTAATGCACGCTAATGAACGAAACCCTCATGAAATTTTAGTCAAATTTGATTTTATACACTCAAATGAACGAAACCCAATTGAAATTTTAGTCAAATCTGATTCCAATTTATTCCAATGAAAAGCCACATGAAATTCTAGTCAAATTTGATTCGAAATGTGCCAATGAACCAAAGTCATGTGAAATTTTAGTCAAATTTGATTGAAAATGTGCCAATGAGCAAAATTTAGATAAAATTTTAGTCAAATTTGATTTCAAACGTATGCAAGAAAAAAATCATGGTGAAGTTTTATTCAAATTTGATTAGATACATGCCAATGAAATAAATCCTGATGAAATTTTAGTCAAACTTGATTAGAAACGTGCCAACGAAAATCCGCATTAAATTATAGTCAAATTTGATAGGAAACATGCCAATGAACCAAAGTCGTATGAAATTTTAATCAAATTTGATTGAAAACGCACCTATGACCCAAACTCAATTGAAATTTTAGTCAAATTAGATTGGAAACGCTCAAATGAACAAAACTCATGTGAAATTTCAGTCAAAGTTGAATTGAAATGCATCAACGAAAGTTTAGTCAAATTTGATTCGAAATGTGCCAATGAACCAAAGTCATGTGAATTTTAGTCAAATTTGATTGGAAACGGGGTGATGAACTAAACTCAGGCGAAATTTTTCTCAAATTTGATTGCAAAAGCTCTAACGAACAAAATTCAGATGAAATCCTAGCCATATTTGATTGGAAACGCGCCAACGAATAAAATTCAGATGAAATTTTAGTTAAATTTGATTTGATACACACCAATGAACGAAACCCTGGTGAAATTTTAGTCAAATTTGATTTGATACACGCCAAAGAACGAAACCCAATTTTAATCAAATTTGATTGGAAATGCGCCAATGAACCAAACACGTGTTAAATTTTAGCCAAATTTGATTGGAAACGCGCCAACAAAAAAGTTCACGTGAAATTGTAGTCAAATTTGATTAAAAATGTGCCAATGAACCAAAGTCATGTGAAATTTTAGTCAAATTTGATTGAAAA
>NW_019253899.1:27519-33519 GCF_002742605.1 Olea europaea var. sylvestris
TGATGAAATTTTAGTCAAATTTGATTGGAAACGCGCCAATGTACAAAACTAATGTGAAATTTTAGTCAAATTTGATGGGAAACGCCCCAACGAACAAAATTCAGATGGAATTTTAGGTAAATTTTGTTTGATACACGTCAATGAGCGAAACCCTAGTAAAATTTTAGTCAAATTTCATTTGATGCACGCCAATGAACGAAACCCAAGAGAAAATTTTGTCAAATTTGATTGGAATTGCGCCATTGAAAAGCCGCACGAGATTTCAGTCAAAGTTGTTTCCAAATGTGCCAATGAACGAAAGTCATGTGAAATTTTAGTCAAATTTGATTGAAAACGTGCCTATGAACCAAACTCATGTGTAATTTTAGTCAAATTTGATTGAGAACGCGCCATTAAAATAAACCCAGATAAAATTCTAGTCAAATTTGACTGGAAACGCACTAACGAACAAAATTCCTGTGAAATTTTAGCCAAATCTGATTAGAAACACGCCAATGAACAAAATCCCAAAGAATTTTTAGCCAAATTTGATTGGAATAGCGTCAACGAACCAAATCTATGTGAAATTTTAGTCAAACTTGATGGGAAACATGTCAATGAACAACATTCCGGCGACATTTTAGCCAAAATTGATTTAATACAAGCCAACGAACGAAAATCAAGTAAAATTTTAGTTAAATTCGATTGGAAACTCTCCAACGAACAAACCTCATATGAAACTTTAGTCAAATTTGATTGGAAACGTGCCTATGACCCAAACTCAGGTGAAATTTTAGTCATATTTGATTGAGAACGTGCCATTGAACAAATTTCAGATGAAATTCTAGTCAAATTTGATTGGAAACGCACTAACGAACAAAATCTTGGCTAAATTTTAGTCAAATTTGATTAGAAACAGGCCAATGAACAAAATTCTAATGAAATTTCAGCTTAATTTGATTGGAATCGCGCCAATGAATCAAACTCATGTGAAATTTTAGTCAAATTTGATTAGAAACAGGCCAATGAACAAAATTCTAATGAAATTTCAGCTTAATTTGATTGGAATCGCGCCAATGAATCAAACTCATGTGAAATTTTAGTCAAATTTGATGAAAAACGGGCCAACGAACAAAATTCAGATGAAATTTTAGTCAAATTTGATTTGATGCATGCCAATGAACAAATCCAAGTGAAATTTTAGTCAAATTTGATTGCAATTGAGCCAATGAAAAGCCGCATGAAATTTTAGTCAAATTTTATTCGAAATGTGCCAATGAACCAAAAGTCATGTGAAATTTTAGTCAAATTTGATTTGAAACGCATGAACGAACAAAATTCTGGTGAAGTTTAGTCAAATTTGATTAGATACACGCCAATGAAATAAATCCCGGTGAAATTTTAGTCAAATTTGATTGGAAACACACCAATCAATCAAACCATTGTGAAAGTTTAGTCAAATTTGATCGGAAATGCGCCAATCAACCAAAACCTTGTGAAATTTTAGTCAAATTTGATTGGAAACATGCCAACGAAAAACCCGCATGAAATTTTAGTCAAATTTGATTCGAAATGTGGCCATGAACCAAAGTTGTGTGAAATTTTAATCAAATTTGACTGAAAACGCACCTATGACCCAAACTCGGTTGAAATTTTAGTTAAATTTGATTGAGAATGCACCATTGAACAAAATCTAGATGAAATTCTACTCAACTTTGATTGGAAACGTACTAAGGAACAAAATCTAGGCAAAATTTTAGTCAAATTTGATTAGAAACATGCCAATGAACAAAATCTCGATGCAATCTTAGTTAAATTTAATGGGTGTCGCACTAATGAACCAAACCCAAGTGAAATCTTAGTCAAATTTGATGGGAAATGAGTCAATGAACAAAATTCTGATCAAATTTTAGACAAAATTGATTTGATACAAGCCAATGAATGAAACCCAGGTGAAATATTAATCAAATTCGATTGAAAACGCTCCAATGAACAAAACTCATGTAAAATTTTATTCAATTTTGAATGGAAACGTGCCAACGAAAAAATTCGTTTAAAAGTTAAGTCAAATTTGATTAGAAATGTGCCAATGAACCTAAGTCATGTGAAATTTTAGTCAAATTTGATTGGAAACGGGGTAATGAACCAAACTTAGGTGAAATTTTAATCAAAATTGGCAAAAAAAACGCCAATCAACAAAATTCAGATGAAATCTTAGTCAAATTTGATTTGATACTCACCAATGAACGAAACCCTGATGAAATTTTAGTCAAATTTGATTTGATACACGCCAATGAACGAAACCCAAGTGAAATTTTAGTCAAATTCGATTGAAATTGTGCCAATGAAAAGCCACATGAAATTTTAGTCAAATTTGATTAGAAATAGGACAATGAACAAAATTTTGAGGAAATTTTAGTTAAATTTGATTGGAATCGCCCCAATGAACAAAATTCATGTGAAATTTTAGTCAAATTTGATGGAAAACGTGTCAATAAACAAAATTCAGATGAACTTTTAGTCAAAATTGATTTGATTCGAAATGTCCCAATGAACCAAAGTCATGTGAAATTACAGTCAAATTTGATTGAAAACGGGGCAATCAACCAAACTAAGGTGAAATTTTAGTCAAATTTGACTTAAAAAACACCAATGATTAAAATTCAGATGAAATCTTGTTAAATTTGATGGGAAATGCACCAACAAACAAAATTCAGATGAAATTTTAGTCAAATTTGATTTAATACTCGCCAATTAATGAAACCCTGGTGAAATTTTAATCAAATTTGATTTGATACACGCTAATGTGCGAAACCCTAGTTAAATTTTAATCAAATTCGATTGAAATTGCGTCAATGAAAGGCCACATGAAATTTTAGTCAAACTTGATTCGAAAGGTGCTAATGAACCAAAGTCATGTGAAATTCTAGTCAAATTTGATTGAAAATGTGCCAATGAACAAAATACAGATGAAATTTTAGTCAAATTTGATATGAAACGCATGAACGAACAAAATTCTAGTGAAGTTTTAGTCAAATTGGATTAGATACGCGCCAATGCAATAAATCCAGGTGAAATTTAAGTCAAATTTGATTGAAAACGCGTCAATGAACCAGACCTTTGTGAAATTTTAGTCAAATTTGATTGGAAACGTGCCAACGAAAATCTCGCTTGAAATTGTAGTCAAATTTGATTCCAAATGTGGCAATGAACCAAAGTCGCGTGAAATTTTAGTCAAATTTGATTGGAAACGTGCCAACGAAAATCTCGCTTGAAATTGTAGTCAAATTTGATTCCAAATGTGGCAATGAACCAAAGTCGCGTGAAATTTTAGTCAAATTTGATTGAAAACGCTCCCATGACTCAAACTTAGGTGAAATTTTAGTCAAATTTGATTGAGAACGTGCCATTGAACAAAATCTAGATGAAATTCTTGTCAAATTGATTGAAAATGCACTAACGAAAAAAATCCGCGTGAAATTTTAGTCAAATTTGACTGGAAACACGTCAACGAACTAAATCTCAGTGAAATTTTAATCAAATTAGATTGGAAACGTGCCAATGAACCAAGCACTTGTGAAATTTTAGTCAAATTTGAATGGAAACGCGCCAACGAAAAAACCGCATGAAATTGTAGTCAAATTTGAGTCGAAAAGTGCCAATGAACAAAAGTCAAATAAAATTTTAGTCAGATTTGATGGAAAACATGCCAATGAATAAAATTTAGGTGAAATCTTAGTCAAATTTGATTTGATACATGCCAACGAACGAAACTATGGTGAAATTTTAATCAAATTTGATTTGATACACACCAATGAACAAAACCCAAGTGAAATTTTGTTCAAATTTGATTGAAATTTTCCAATGAAAACCGCATGAAATTTTAATCAAATTTGATTTGATACACACCAATGAACAAAACCCAAGTGAAATTTTGTTCAAATTTGATTGAAATTTTCCAATGAAAACCGCATGAAATTTTAATCAAATTTGATTCAAAATGTGCCAATGAGCTAAAGTCATGCGAAATTTAAATCAAATTTGATTGAAAACGTGCCAATAAACAAAATTCAAATGAAATTTTAGTCAAATTTGATTTGAAACATACGAACAAACAAAATGCTAGTGAAATTTTAGTCAAATTTGATTAGAAACACACCAATGAACTAAATCCCGAAGAAATTTTAGTCAAATATGATTGGAAAAGCGCTAATGTCCCAAACCAATGTGAAATTTTAGTCAAATTTGATGGGAAACGAGCCAACGAACAAAATTCAGATGAATTTTTAGTTAAATTTTATTTGATACACGCCAATCAATGAAACCCTAGTGAGATTTTAGTCAAATTTCATTTGATACACGCCAATGAATGAAACCCAAGAGGAATTTTAGTCAAATTTGATTGGAATTGCGCCAATGAAAAGCAGCAGGAAATTTTAGTCAAAGTTGTTTTGAAATGTGCTAATGAACGAAAGTCGTTTGAAATTTTAGTTAAATTGGATAGAAAACGTGCCTATGAACCAAACTCAGGTGTAATTTTAGTCAAATTTGATTGAGAATGCGCCATTGAACAAAATCCGAATGAAATTCTAGTCAAATTTGATTTGAAATGCACTAACGAACAAAATCCCTTTGAAATTTTAGTCAAATTTGATTAGAAACACGCCAATGAACAAAATCCCGAAGAATTTTAGTCAAATTTGATTGTAATCGCATCAATGAGCCAAATCCATGTGAAATTTTAGTCAAATTTGATGGAAAGTGCATTAATGAACAAAATTCAGATAAAATTTTAGCCAAAATTGAGTTGATACAAGCCAATAAACGAAATCCAAGTGAAATTTTAGTCAAATTTGATTAGAAACTTTAAAATGAACAAAACTCATGTAAAATTTTAGTCAAATTAGAATGGAAATGTGCCAACAAAAAAATTCGCTTGAAAGTTTAGATAAATTTGATTCGAAATGTGCCAATGAATAGAAGTCCTGCGAAATTTTTGTCAGATTTGATTGGAAACGAGGCAATGACCCAAACTCAAGCGAAATTTTAGTCGAATTTGACTGAAAAAGTGCCAATGAATAAATTCAAATGAAATCTTAGTCAAATTTGTTAGGAAACGCGTCAACGAACAAAATTCAGATGAAATTTTAGTCAAATTTGATTTGATACACGCCAGTGAACGAAACCTTGATTTGATTGAAATTACACCAATGAAAAGCGGCATGAAATTTTAATCAAATTTGATTTGATACACGCCAGTGAACGAAACCTTGATTTGATTGAAATTACACCAATGAAAAGCGGCATGAAATTTTAATCAAATTTGATTCTAAATATGCCAACGAACAAAATTCGGATGAAATTTTTGCCAAATTTGATTTGAAACGTGCAAATGAACAAAAGCTTAGTTAAATTTTAGTCAAATTTGATTAGAAACACACCAATGAACTAGATCCTGATAAAATTTTAGTCAAATTTGATTCGAAACACACCAACGAATCAGACCAATGCAAAATTTTAGTCAAATTTAATAGAAAACGTGCCAACGAACAAAATTCAGAAGAAATTTTAGTGAAATTTGATTTGATACTCGCCAATGAATGAAACCCAGGTGAAATTTTAGTTAAATTTGATTAAAATTGCGCCAATGAAAAGTCGCTTGAGATTTTAATCAAATTTGATTTGAAATGTGCCAATGAACCAAAGTCATGTGAAATTTTAGTCAAATTTGATTAAAAACATGCCAATGAACAAAATTCAGACAAAATTTTAGTCAAATTTGATTAAATACACGCCGATAAACTAAATGCCGGTGAAATTTTAGTAAACTTTGATTGAAAACGCGCCAATAAAACAAACCCTTGTGAAACATTAGTCAAATTTGATAGGAAACGTGCCAACGAAAAATTGGCATGAAATTGTAGTTAAATTTGATTCGAAATGTGGCAATGAACCAAAGTCAAGTGAAATTTTAGTCAAATTTGACTGAAAACACGCCTATGACCCAAACTCAGGTGAAAT
>NW_019253899.1:39805-41174 GCF_002742605.1 Olea europaea var. sylvestris
TGATTCAAAATGTGCCAATGAGCCAAAGTCTTGTGAAATTTTTGTCAAATTTAATTGGAAACGACGCAATGAACCAAACTCAAGTGAAATTTTAATCAAATTTGATTGAAAAAGTCAATGGACAAAATTCAGATGAAATCTTACTCAAATTTGATGGGAAACGCACCAACGAACAAAATTCAGATGAAATTTTAGTCAAATTTGATTGGATACATGCTAATGAACGAAACCCTGATTTGATTGAAATTGCACCAATGAAAAGCCGCATGAAATTTCAGTCAAATTTGATTCTAAATGTGCCAATGAACCAAAGTCATGTGAAATTTTAGTCAAATTTGATTGAAAACGTGCCAATGAACAATCCAGATGAAATTTTAGCCATATTTGATATGAAACGCACGAACGAACAAAATCTTAGTAAAATTTTAGTCAAATTTGATTAGAAACACGCCAATGAACTAGATCCTGATGAAATTTTAGTCAAATTTGATTGGAAACAGACCAACGAACTAAATCGATGTGAAATTTTAGTCAAATTTGATAGGAAACGTGCCAACGAACAAAATTCAGATGAAATTTTAATCAAATTTTGATTCGATACACGCCAATTAACAAAACTCCGATGAAATTTAGCTCAAATTTGATTGAAATTGCGCCAATAAAAAGTCGCATGAAATTTTAGTCAAATTTGATTTAAAACGTGCCAATGAACAAAATTCAGATGAAATTTTAGTCAAATATGATTTGAAAAGCATGAACGAACAAAATCTTGGTGAAATTTTAGTCAAATTTAATTAGAAACACACCAATGAATTAAATCCCGATGAAATTTTAATCAAATTTGATTGGAAACGTGCCAATGAACCAAACCCATGTGAAATTTTGGTAAAATTTGATGGGAAACGTGCCAACGAATAAATTCAGATGAAATTTTAGTCAAATTTTATTTGATGCACGCCAATGAACGAAGCCCTGGTGAAATTTTTCTCAAATTTGATTTGGTACACGTCAATGAACGAAAGCCAACTGAAATTTTAGTCAAATTTGATTACGATTGCGCCAATAAAAAGTCGCGTGAAATTTTAGTCAAGTTTGATTTGAAATGTGCCAATGAACCAAAGTCATGTACAATTTTAGTCAAATTTGATTGTAAACGTGCCAACGAAAATAGGCATGAAATTGTAGTTAATTTTGATTCGAAATGTGGCAATGACCCAAATTCATATGAAATTTAGTCAAATTTGATTGGAAACGCGCCAATGTACCAAACCTACGTAAAATTTTAGTCAAATTTGATGGAAACGCACCAACGAACAAAACTCAGATGAAATTTTAGTTAAATTTTATTTGATACACGCCAATGAACGAA
>NW_019253900.1:0-1203 GCF_002742605.1 Olea europaea var. sylvestris
ACAACTTCGTCGTTTCGTATAAGGGATTTCGGGCATTTTTAGAAATAATGAGCACTTGCATATTTGGAACGCTTGGATTGTCGCCGTTTGAAAAATTGAGCGTAACTTTTGCCCACGGTATCAGTTTTGGGCCCATAAGTACTTTTTGGAAATGTAGCGACCGTTTTGGATTGAACACACAACTTCGTCGTGACGTATAAGCTATTTCGGCCATTTTTTGAAAGATTGAGCACTTGCATATTTGGAACGCTTGGGTTGTCAGCGTTCCAAGAATTGAGTGTTACTTTTGTACACGGTATCCGTTATGGGCACATAAGAACTTTTTGGAAATGTAGCGACCATTTTGGATTGAACACACAATTTCGTCGTGACGTATAAGAGATTTCGGACATTTTTCAAAATAAGAGCACTTGCATATTTGGAACGCTTGGATTGTCGGCGTTCGAAGAATTGAGCGTAACTTTTGCACACGGTGTCCGTTTTGGGCCCATAAGTACTTTTTGGAAATGTAGCGACCATTTTGGATTGAACTCACGACTTCGTCGTGACGTATGAGGGATTTCGGGAATTTTTCAAAATAATGAGAACTTGCATATTTGGAACGCTTGGATTGTCGGCGTTCGAAGAATTGAGCGTAACTATTGTACATGGTGTCCGTTTCGGGCCCATAAGTACTTTTTGGAAATGTAGCGACCATTTTGGATTGAACTCACGACTTCGTCGTGACGTATGAGGGATTTCGGGAATTTTTCAAAATAATGAGAACTTGCATATTTGGAACGCTTGGATTGTCGGCGTTCGAAGAATTGAGCGTAACTTTTGCACACGGTGTCCGTTTTGGGCCCATAAGTACTTTTTGGAAATGTAGCGATCGTTTTGGATTGAACACACAACTTCGTCATGACGTATAAGGGATTTCAGGTATTTTTCGAAATAATGAGCACTTGCATATTTGGAACGCTTGGATTGTCGGCGTTCAAAGAATTGAGCGTATCTTTTTCACACGGTGTCCTTTTTGGGCCCATAAGTACTTTTTGGAAATGTAGCGACCATTTTGGATTGAACTCACAACTTCATCGTGACGTATAAGGGATTTTGGCCATTTTTCGAAAGAATGATAACTTGCATATTTGGAACGCTTGGATTGTCGGCGTTCGAAGAATTGAGCGTAACTTTTGCACACGGTGTATGTTTTGGGCCCAT
>NW_019253901.1:0-1203 GCF_002742605.1 Olea europaea var. sylvestris
TGTAACTAACACAAGATTTAGCTCGCACTACAAGTGGTAAAATAAGTTTTTGCTTGACGTTCTTCAATTAATTTGCAGAAAAATGAGCTTATGGATTTGAATCAGTCGAAGATGATTTTTTTTTTTCTATAAACCTATTAAATTTATACTTTGTGTTTCTTATTTGGTATCATTTCCCAATGGGTTGAGCCACCGTGGTAATGTTGGCCTTGTATGGTGGATATGATGTAGAAGTCAATAGAGTGAGATATCTTTCCAGATGCAAGAAGATATAATAGACGAAGTCTTTTGTTACGAAGGCTCTAATAATAATGCATGAGTTAGGATTAGGCCTGGGTACTATTTGGTTTGGGTCGGTTTTGATTCCAACCAGAAACCAATACCAAATTAGTCGGTTTGCGTTGAAATCCCACTCCAACTCTTAAACCAAATCGAAGTTTGAACTTCTAGTCCAATTGAAAATTGTCCAAATTTGGGGCCCACTTAAATTATTAAAACTAAATAACTAAATAACTTTATATTACAAAAACTATTACCTAATAAATAAAATTAGGATAATAGAGACAGATCAATAGAAAACTTAAATTTTTTGTCGCTTTGTTATGTATTATATATAGCATGACTACCTGATTAAGGAAAAGAAAAAAGAGACTAAGTATAACATAATGAATGAAATGAGATTTCTAGTATTATTATTTACCGTGAACATCATAGATTAGAGGGAATCAATATATAGTTATGAGATTAGGGCTTATATTTTTATTTTAATTTTTCTTAAAAAAATGTAAACATGTAAGTGGGTTGGATCGTTTCGATTAATTAGGAGTTTGAGGATTTAAATCATGGCTTAACCGATCCACCATGGCTTTGCCTTTTTTTTTTTTTTTTAAGAAAATGAATAAATAAAACCAACCAAACTAATTACCTGTGTCAAACCGATCTAAATCAACCCTAGCCGGTTCGGTTTGATTGGCTTAGTCGATTTTTTAATCTTTTTGCCCAGACCTAATTAGGATCGTATGATATTTTGTTTGAAGGAGAATTGAGAATCTCTAATTTTTTTTAGGATATGTAAATTGGATGGACAAACATCATTAATCATATTTGTAACACCCCAAATCTTTGGATTTGGATTTGTTACTAAAACGTGTTTCTTATGTTTTCAAAATTCAAATTAAATTATTTTTTTCCTTTTTCTTTTTA
>NW_019253902.1:0-1203 GCF_002742605.1 Olea europaea var. sylvestris
TAGACTATTATGTGTGGCATTTCTTACTTATAAAGTAAGTAGCTGATCTCACAAGTTAAAGTGAGATGACACTAAAACGAACGCGTTGATGTTTTGTTATAAAATGAAACATTGAAAACCCGCTAAGAGATTCTACATGGATAATTATTTGAGTGTCAGTGATTAATCTCTAACGTTCGATAGTGGAATTGGTCCTTTGACTTGAGATCCTCATAGTGCCTTGTATGAGGACAGTCATGTTTTGACGGTGTTGGATGTTGCTCTGCCAAGGGCCGCTAATACGGCATCATTCGGATACATCAAGAATCATATGAAGGTTTTGAATAACCAATAGAGTATTCGTCACTCTTAAATAGTAAGAGATTGTGATCTACATTTCGTTCAATTAAGTCGATAACGAAATCCTTTTCCAAGGTATACTTATAAGTCGAAAATGAGTTTTCGGCTCATATTGACTTAATAGTAGAATGAAAGATATGATCGATAATCGAAATTGACACACTTTCATATCTCGTAATTGATCGGATCATATTGACAATGGGATTATAATTTCATGGTAAACGAACGAGATTAATTTTGTCATACCATGTGACATTTCCTGTCACATGTGTTACTCTGATACATTGTTAGATGTTAATCTGGGACGATAAGTGTGAATTGGTGATAAATTGAAATGGTGTTTTAACTTATCACTTTTGATTAGATAAAAATAATATTTCACGTCTTTAGGTATCATGATCAGGGACCTGATGGGTCGCACACAAAAGAGAATTGGAAGATTGCAATTTGTCAATTAATTAATTTAATAATCGTTAGATGAATTAGTTATTTGCGTTGGTTATTTATATGCTCGAATGAATTAATTGAATTCACAGACCGAATTTAATTAAATGGGTTAATTAAATATTGGACCAGATCAGGCCAAGCCCGTTTGGGCTTGTATGAATACGTGACTAGGATTTTCAATTCAGTAGAAAATCTCATAATTCTTGCTAGTACAAGAGGAGGAAATTCTGGTAGCTACAATCTGTTCTCTTTGTAGAATTCATTGGAGGCTGGACAATTGAACAACTGTGAGAGATAAATCCAAGTTACTGGAATAAAGATAACGCAAACGAGTTTGCAAATCTAAGAAAATGTACAACTTTTATCACAATTCTTATCTAAATACAGAGGTGAATCCTGGTGGAAATTGAAATTGTT
>NW_019253903.1:0-1203 GCF_002742605.1 Olea europaea var. sylvestris
TTCCTTCGTTTAGGCCTTCGAATAATTAATTTCTGTATTAATTATGTCAGGTTGAAGATGTGTTGGACAGAAAATTAACAACGTAATATCGCACCAGGGGTAATTTTGTCATTTGTCGCGACGGTGTCGGAATGGGCCGAAATTTGTCAACTTGATTGGAAACGATTCGAGAAATTGGACTCGGGGCACAGACCCGGGTTCACAGGATTTTAGCCATATTCCTTCGTTTAGGCCGCCGAATAGTTAATTTCCGTATTAATTATGTCAGGTTGAAGATGTGTTGGACAGAAAATTAACAACATAAAACCGCACCAGGAGCAATTTTGTCATTTGTCGCGACGGTGTGGGAATGGGCCGAAATTTCCCAGGTTAATTGGAAACGGCCCAGAAATTGGACTCAAGGCATAGACCAGAGATCTCGAGATTTTAGCCAAATTCCTTCGTTTAGGCCCTTGAATAATTGATATCCGTAATAATTATGTCAGGTTGAAGAAGTGCTAGACTATAAAATTACAAAAAGATAAACCACATCGGGGAAAATTTAGCCATTTGTCGCGCTGGTGTTGGAATGGGCCGAAATTTGGCAGGTTGATTGGAAACGGCCTAAGAAATTGGACTCGGGGCACATACCCGAATAATTAATTTCCGTATTAATTATATCAGGTTGAAGATGTGTTGGACAGAAAATTAACATCGCATAACCCTACCAGGGGCAATTTCGTCATTTGTCACGACGATGTCGGAATGGGCCGAAATTTGGCAGGTTGATTGGACTCGGGGCACACACCCTGGATCGCGGGATTTTAGCAAAATTCCTTCGATTAGGCCTCTGAATAATTAATTTCCGTATTAATTATGTCAGGTTGAAGATGTGTTGGACAGAAAAATAACGACGCAAAACCGCACCAGGGGCAATTTCATCATTTGTCATGACGCTATCGGAATAGGTCGAAATTTGGCAGGTTGATTGGAAACAGCCGCAGAAATTGGTGTCGGTGCAGACCCGGGATCACGGGATTTTCACAAAATTCCTTCGTTTAGGCCTCCGAATAATTAATATTCGCACTAATTATGTCAGGTTGTAGATGTGTTGGATAGAAAATTAACAACGCAAAATCGCACCAAGGGTAATTATGTCATTTGTGGCAGCGGCGTCGGAATGGTCCGAAATTTGGCAGGTTGATTGGAAACGGCCCCAAAAAT
>NW_019253904.1:0-1203 GCF_002742605.1 Olea europaea var. sylvestris
AAATCCCTAATACGTCACAATGAAGTGGTGAGTTCAATCCAAAACGGTCGCTACATTTTTGAAAAGTACTAATGGGCCCAAAAAGGATGCAGTATGCAAAAGTTACGCTCAATTCTTCGAACGACGACAATCAAAGCGTTCCAAATATACAAGTGCTCATTCTTTCAAAAAATGGGTAAAATCCCTCATACGTCACGATGAAGCGGTGAGTTCAATCCAAAACGGTCACCACATTTCAGAAAAGTACTTATGGGCCCAAAACAGACGCCCTATGCAAAAGTTACGCTCAATTCTTCGAACGCTGACAATCCAAGCGTTCAAAATATGCAAGTGCTCATTCTTTCGAAAAATGGCTGAAATCTCTCATATGTGATGACGAAGTGGTGAGTTCAATCCAAAATGGTCGCTACATTTTCGAAAAGTACTTATGGGCCCAAAACGGATGCCGTATGCAAAAGTTATGCTCAATTCTTCGAATGCCGACAATCCAAGCGTTCCGAATATGCAAGTGCTCATTCTTTCAAAAAAAGGGCGAAATCCCTCATACGTCACAATGAAGCGGGGAGTTCAATCCAAAATGGTCGCTACATTTCCAAAAAAGTACTTATGGGCCCAAAACGGACACCGTATGCAAAAGTTACACTCAATTCTTCGAACGTCGACAATCCAAATGTGTAAGTGCTCGTTCTTTGAAAAATGGCCAAAATGCCTCATACGTCACGACGAAGTGGTGAGTTCAATCTAAAGCGGTCGCGATATTTTCGAAAAGTACTTATGGGCCCAAAACAGACGCCATATGTAAAAGTTACGCTCAGTTCTTCGAACGCCGGCAATCCAAGCGTTCCAAATATGCAAGTGCTCATTCTTTTGAAAAATGGGTGAAATCCCTCATACGTCACGATCAAACGGTGAGTTTAATCCAAAATGATCGCTTTATTTTTGAAAAGTACTTATGGGCCCAAAAGGATCACCGTATGCAAAAGTTACGTTCAATTCTTCGAACGCCGGCAATCCAAGCGTTCCAAATATGTAAGTGCTCATTCTTTCAAAAAATGGGCAAAATCCTTCATCCGTCTTGACGAGGCGGTGAGTTCAACCCAAAATGGTCGCTACATTTTCAAAAATTACTTATGGGCCCAAAATGGACACTGTATGCAAAAGTTACGCTCAATTCTTCGAACGTCGACAATCCAAGCGTTCCAA
>NW_019253905.1:0-1202 GCF_002742605.1 Olea europaea var. sylvestris
CTTTTTAAATAAATGCAGCAATGAACCAAATTGAATAGCAAAAAAGTTGATATCAATTTTTTTTTGAGAGTAAGAGCATTTTTTGTAGGGATTAAAAGTCAATTAAAATTAATTTTTTTTATCGTTATTTCATTTTTTCAGTCGTCATTTTTGAAATTTTCTTTCACAAGTAGGATCCACTTTATCTTTAACGGTCAAAAAATCAATTAATAAAATTTCTACCAAACAAGCACTAATATGTGGTTAGTAGTCGTTCTTTAGTCGTGCTAACATCCAAGGAGGCTCCATCCAACCAACTCGTGAAAAGCCTAATCGGGCTGGATCCAATAACCTTTGTTGGGCTTGGTACTAGAATAAACTCTAGTAGTGGGCCATCTCAGCCCACCTTGGGACGATAACAACAAATAAATGTGTCTTGTCTAGCCCATCACAAAATCTAGACTGGCTTAGGCTCGTAAATGGGCCACTCTCCATACTAAAGGTGTGTTTGCACATTCAAACTCCTCTCTCAAACAAGTACAGTTTCCACACTGAAAAATTGAAGACAGGAGAAAGATGAAAGTGAAGGCAAAAGAAAATTTTCAACTCAAGAGCATGAAGCAGTAGTTACCTTTACATTCTTCAAGGGTACATGATCAATCCAGAAGTCACGTCTAAAAGTTCCGACACCAAAATATTTTGTCAGATAAGTATGAGATATTCAAGGAAAAGACGGTCTCAAAAGTACCAGTATATCTTCTCGTGCTGCTGCCAAGGCCAATAAGGAGTCCTCTTTGCCGCCTGCAAAGTTATATTTATCTTGACTTTCTGAATGAAACACTTACAGCTTATTTGAGAGTGATTTTTTATCTCAAAAAATTAATTTTTTGATCGTTATTTTACTATTTCAGTTGTTATATTTGACTTCTTCTATCACAAGTAGACCCTACCTTTTTCCTAACGATCAAAAAATCGATTCTTAAAATTACTTCCAAACAGCTCTTCTATCAAACAAATAGTGCATAAACTTGCAGCAAAAATTTGGTGGATGGTACAATCATAAACTCCCCCTAGTGTGTGGTCAATATGTCCTCTATAGCTGGATTCACTTTTTGGGAAATACAAGTATGAAGCAATAACAAAAATATTTTTAGTGGACGTTTTTGGAAAGGAATCTATTGATTCTCTCCCTATTGGTTGGTGTCCAAAGGGCTGTCACAAGG
>NW_019253906.1:0-1202 GCF_002742605.1 Olea europaea var. sylvestris
TTCGCGACGGTGTCGTAATGGGCTAAAATTTGACAGATTGATCGGTAACAAAAATCGGGCCGGGTGGAATTTCATCGTTTTTCACGACCGTGTCGGAATGGGCTAAAATTTGACAAATTGATCGGAAACAAAAATCGCGCCGGGGGCAATTTCGTCATTTTCGCGACGGTGTCGGAATAGGCTGAATTTGACAGGTTGATGGGAAACAAAAATCGCGCCGAGGGTAATTTCATCATTTTTCGCGACGGTGTCGGAATGGGTTAAAATTAGACAGGTTGATTGGAAACAAAAATCGCGCCAGGCGTGATTTCGACATTTTTCGCGAAGGTGTCGGAAATGGCCGAAATTTGGCAGATTAATGGGAAACAAAAATCGAGCCGGGGTCAATTTCGTCATTTTTCGCGACGGTGTCGTAATGGGACAAAATTTGACAGATTGATCGTAAACAAAAATCGCCCCGGGAGAATTTCGTCATTTTTCGAGACAGTGTCGGAATGGGCTAAAATTTGATAGGTTGATCGGAAACAAAAATCACGCCGAGGGCAATTTCATCATTTTTCGCCACGATGTCAGAATGGGCAAAAATTTGACAGGATGATCGGAAACAAAAATCGCGCCGTGGGCGATTTCGTCATTTTTCGCGACGGTGTCGGAATGGGCTTAAATTTGACAGATTGATCGGAAACAAAAATAGCCCCGGGGATATTTCGTCATTTTGCGCGATGGTGTCGGAATGGGCTAAAATTTGACTGATTCATCGGAAACAAAAATTACGCTTAGGGCAATTTCGTCATTTTTAGCGACGTTGTCGGAATGGGCTGAAATTTCGCAACAAAAATGGCACAAGGGGCAATCTCGTCATTTTTCGCGACGGTGTCGGAATGGGCTAAAATTTGACAGATTGATCGGAAAACAAAAATCGCGTCGGGGGTAATTTCGTCATTTTTCGCGACGGTGTCGGAATGGGCTAAAATTTGACAAATTTATCGGAAACAAAAATATCCCCGGGGGAATTTCGTCATTTTGCGCGATGGTGTCGAAATGGACTAAAATTTGACTAATTCATCGGAAACAAAAATCGCGCCAGGGGCAATTTCGTCATTTTTCGCGACGGTGTCGGAATGGGCTGAAATTTGGCAACAAAAATCGCGCGGGCGGCAATTTCGTCATTTTTCGCGACAGTGTCGGAATGGGCTAAAATT
>NW_019253907.1:0-1202 GCF_002742605.1 Olea europaea var. sylvestris
AAAAAAAAAAGAATTTAATAGCTAAAAACAAAAAGATAATCAATTAAACTGTTGAGTTAGCATGTCTATAAGAGCATCTATACCTGGCAGCTTGACAGAGTCCTCATCATCTTGCATTGGTGGGATTTTCTTGGAACGCCATATTTATGCTTATGTGCGTGGCAATTATTTAATTCACAGTTGCATTGTAGTCTGGAGATGCTCTAGATGAGAAGATCGTAGTTTTAAGATGTCTTTTGAAATTGAATTTGAGGTTCATCATTATATCTCTTTTAACTTCTGCATACTTTTTGTGGAATTGCAATTTGATTATATTTAATTTGCTTTTTGTGCATGTTTTTGTGGGTAAATTCAGCATATCAAGGCTATCATTACAGCTGAAGAAGTAAGCTTTAATAATTACTGTCTCTATTGAGTTACAGCTCTTTTGATTAATAAGATCAGTGTTGGAGTTCAATAATTTGTTAGGTTGCAGATTGTAATTACAATTTTTTTTATTGATTAGGTGTTGCTACGCGATCCATCAGATGATAATATTGCTCCTGTTGTGGAGGAACTTCGACGACGATTAAAACCAGTAAATGATAACCGGGAGGATAATGAAGATGACAAGGACTTGGCAGTGCAGCCTGATGCTGAAATGGGTGAAGAAGATGGTATTTTTTATAGCTCTCTTTTTGTGGTCTATGAACAGTAATTGTAGTAGCTTATGGTTGTTCATTTTGATATGAAATAGCAAGGAGTTGGTAGTGCAGCCTGATATTGAAACGGGTGAAGAAGAAAATAGTTCTTGTAGCATTATTTCCTTGGCTAGTAATTGCTGTAGCTCTTCTGATGAGTGCTTTTTACTTTGATATGACCACTCCCTTGCATAGTTAAACTAATTTTTTCCTCATGCTTGTACTTTTTCCCCCTTTCTCTAGCTTCTTAAATCTTTTTATTATCTCATTATTTTATGCCCCACTAATCTGCATGGTTTAATGTAGACTCTCCGTTTGAGTTTCGGGCACTCGAGGTGGCTTTGGAAGCGATCTGTAGTTATCTTGCTGCCCGTACAATCGAACTGGAGACTGCTGTTTACCCAGCTTTAGACATGCTTACATCAAAGGTGCATTATGCATTTCCTTTAGTGGTTTTTTGTGAAGAATGCTGTACAATAGAAACAGATAAACAAACAACATCCCCCCCCCCCCCCCCCCCCC
>NW_019253908.1:0-1202 GCF_002742605.1 Olea europaea var. sylvestris
ATAAAAAACATGCAGGCACTCCTTGCTAGTTAAAGATCCACTAGAAAATATTTGACTTACAATTGGTCCAAACACAACCAAACCTTGTAGACTTTGACCATCTAACTTGTAATCACTAAAGAACTCTTCGATTGTGAATTCCAGCACTTTTCAAAACCTCTGGACTTCTTTTTCTTCTTGTAGATCACTAAGAACAAACTCGTTTTTTACAAACTGGAACTCCAGTTACATTTCCTAATCTTTAGAACTCTAAAGGCTATTTGGTAAATGATTTTGTTAGTGTTTGATCATTTGGTATTTTGATGCTTTTGATCTTGTGGTTGAGTTAAGAGAATTATGGAATTGAGGTTTGATTTTCTACAAAATGTTTTCTTTAATGAATAAAGTTTCAACATACCTAGGGACAAAGTATGGATGGGTATTTATAATATAAAGTGTTTGAAATTGTTTGGGGATTATAAAACCTCTCAAAGTTGCTAACTAGGGTTTTACCAATTAACATGATTGCTCGAGCTATTATGTGGAGTTTAGTGAGCAGTCAAGTCACTGCAAAAATAGCTCAAGCAGTCACCGGGCGACCAACCAACGATTTTGTCTTTATCTTGATTTTCTTGAGCTGACTTTGAATCCTTCCAAATACACTCCCAAGTCCAGACAACTCGACCTTAATTATATTTCGAACATGGAACTTGCTAATGCAGTTTGGACCTAACAGATTGCAAGTGCCCAACTTTGCTTATGAACAATAAACAACAAAAGGAATGAAGGGAACTTGATGGCTGGTGCTTGACCATTCTCAATCTTACAAATCTGTTAAAATATAATGAAACTCTGATCTAGGCGAAAAAAATACACAAAGGAAAATGAAACGGACATGACTTTCGATCGTCTAAGGGTTTCACACATTTCTTTGATCCTTTTGAATACAAGGATAATCTTTGTTTGATTAAACCAAAAAAATTATATTAAAATTTAGCTTAATGTGAAAGAAAAATGCTCACTCAGCTCTAAAGCTAGACTAGTAGCTTTATTAACATATTTAACTCACCAAAATTTATATTTCATATGTAGATTTAAATGTGATTTTTTTATTAGTTTAAGAAAATTAAAATAATGAAACTAAATTTGAACTTGTTACTTGTTAGACATCAATATCATGTATTAAAAATCTTTCAATATCTATTTTTTTTAAAAAAAAAAAA
>NW_019253909.1:0-1202 GCF_002742605.1 Olea europaea var. sylvestris
CTCATACGTCACGACGAAGTTATGAGTTCAATCCAAAACGGTAGCAGCATTTCCAAAAAGTACTTATGGGCCCAAAACGGACATCGTGTGCAAAGGTTACGCTCAATTCTTCGTACGCCGACAATCCATGCCTTCCAAATATAAAAGTGCTCACTCCCCAACCAAGATATTGCTAGTCTCTAGCAATAAAAATTCAAAAATAGTTCCAATGAAATAGCTTGTCCCATTTGCCTTGGAATTTGAAATTGCTTATCAAAATTCTTCTAAGGTTTGTTACCAAAATATAGTCTAAATTGTCCAATGCTCGACCAGCGTGTGTGTGTGCATAATCAATTCAATCACATACTTTTTTAAATTGGACTCATCCCGGCCCTCAATGGTCAATTATTTCTCTCTTCTCTCGTGGGATGCACACCCCCAAACTTGATTTTGTAACTATTTTTCCAAGGTGTGATTTATGGTTAAATTTATATACTATTACTCACCGTCTCTAGTTTGGTTAGATTTTACTAATTGTAGCTCAACATATCAATAAATGAGGATTCTCCTTAATTTTGACTAATACAACCTCCAAGAATCAACTAAGCTACTAATCCCTTATCAAAGGTCTAATTCTCTAAAATAAGTGTTTGGGACTTAATCAAGGCATGTAGTGCGTCTTCTGTTTCATGCACTTGCTTTTTTTTTTTTTTCAAGTTTGCCGTGCGTATTCTGTTTCATGCACTAGCCTATCTCTTTTTATGTTTATAATTTTCCTTATTAGGCTCTTTTAGGGTAGCTTCACAACATGGCAGCTTTTTCCCTTTTATGCAATGATTAATGCAATGCCCTTCATTAAACACTTATTCTCGAAAATCGATCTTTAACTTAAGATTTTCACCTAATTATCATCTCATTGGTCTTAAGCAATCCACACAAAATTTAACACACATGGAATCCACATCTATCTCAATGTCTCCTCACAACAGCTCAACCACCCCAAACTATCCTAGAATTGGTTTAGTTGGAATTTTTTTTTTTTTTTTTAATTCTACATATTCTATCCATTGATCTAATCTAAATAATATGTGATTTTCATGATCATTGTGCACAATGTAGATCAGTCTAACATGAACAAGATTAAACTAAATCAAAGCAGCATCCCCTAGTCATAATAATATAAAAACAATTTCAAATATTATCATCGGTCAGTAAGAATTTTT
>NW_019253910.1:0-41155 GCF_002742605.1 Olea europaea var. sylvestris
AAACTATTTTTCCTAGAAGTTTAAGAAGTGTTTTCAAGCATTTTTCATAGAAGTTTTGGGTGCTATCAAGGAGTGTCTTCAATTCTCAACGGTTTTCAAACATCCGAGGAGTGCATTTCTTTCAACGTCCAAGTTTCATCGAAGTTTTCAATCCAAGTTTTCAAAGTTTCAAAAGCATCAATCAAGGTAGATAGAGGTGCAATGTGTTTAATCGTGTTAAGTTATAAGTTTCAATTCATGTTAATGTTTGTATGTCAAATGATACTCCGGTACGGCATATCCCTCTATGTTAATGGTTGTATGTCAAATGGTACTCCGGTACGGCATATCCCTCTATGTTGAAGAAATGTTCAACATACCCCTCTATGTTGAAGAAATGTTCAACATACCCCTCTATGTTGAAGAAATGTTTGTATGTCAAATGGTGCCCTCGGGTACGGCATACCCCTTCATGTCAAATGGTGTCTCCGGTTACGGCATGTATAAAAAGTTATAAAGTTAATGTTTTGAAATGTATAGCTTGATCACGAATGCACCTATGACACCAATTGAGTTTTTCAACTCACAGGTTTAATCTCATCTCTACAGATTGAAGGAATTCTACCTTGGGCATGGATGGAGGAGAAGATGGAGAGTGATGCAATGAGCCCATGGTAATCCGACGAATAAGTGATTTGGATTTATTTTTATGAAATGTTTTCCAATATTATTTCTTTAAAGTTTTGAATAACGCAGAATGCGAGAACAAGTTATGTTTTCTTCAAATAAATTACATTTTGTTGTTTTGAAAAATGATTCAGTATTTTTGTTTAAAG
This sequence comes from Olea europaea var. sylvestris, assembly GCF_002742605.1. Lineage (NCBI taxonomy): Eukaryota > Viridiplantae > Streptophyta > Magnoliopsida > Lamiales > Oleaceae > Olea > Olea europaea. The sequence continues at coordinate 816 of NW_019253910.1, forward strand.
TATTTGAAGTATTGTTATTTAAATTATTATCAGAAGATGTAAGCTTCCGTTAAAACATATACACTTGTTACTAAACCACCGGTTAAGCTAAGTAAAGTAAGTAGCGTTCTGGTCCACTAGGGGTCGGGGCATTATAGCGTGGTATCAAAATAAGATTTAGCCGGTTCTGTAGACCAAGTATGCTTTTTTTAAAAACAAAAGGAAAATGAAAAGTTTAAGGTATTCCATGGCATCGTGCATCCATCCATCAATCTCATCCTATGGCCCAGGTATGTTCATGTTTAAAGTTAATGATTATGTTTATGTTATGATGCTTTGATATGATTTAGAGATGTGTTATTTAAAGATATGTAATGGACTTGGGCAAAAGCTAAGGGCTTAAAGGGAATTGCATGATATGAAAGGTTAAATATTTGCATGTTTTCTTTAAGTAAAGAAAAAGTATGACGTATGTGAAAATGCAATAGATATGGCTCGTAGAACGGCTAGGGCATATAGAGAAGCATTGAACTGTAGAATTGCTATCCATTCCTATGAAAACTATGCAACTGATTTGACCCGATCGCTTAGCGAACATGTGTATGACATCTATGAGAGATGCATGATGGCGGTTAATGCTGGTATGGAGATCACGCACATTGAGACCATAAATAAGCTCATACACTCCCTCCCACCTCAATGGGGATATATGGGAGTCACGGTTAGGGATGAAATGTTAGAAGGTAACCCAAACCTGTTCGAGTTTGAGAGGTATTGTCATGCCCTGATTGATTTGTGGGATGATGTAATCTATGAGGAAGCTGAGGAGGAACCTTTGGCTGAGGAAGAAGATCCCGAAAAAGAACCCGAGGATGATTTAGAGAATGATCCTGAGCCTGAGCCACAGGTTGAGATGGACATAGAGTCCGGACCTGAGGCGAAAGACTCCTCCGAAGATGAAGCTCCACCAAAGAAGATCCGTAGAACTTATAGGGATTAGATTTAAATCTTTGTAATAAGCTTCCCTTATGTCAAGAAATAAAATACTATCTTCTTTGCTTTAGTATTCGAAGAATGAGACTAATAAGAACCATATGTTTTGTCTAAAGGAAATGGCCCGCGCAAACCAAAACTTGATAAGAGACCTCCTCCGAGCTGTTTAAGACCTAGGCAGGCAAAACCCGAACTAAGCTCAACCCCTACCACTAGCTCCTAATGTTCCAAACCATGCTTCAGTGGTTGAGCAATTTCGAAGGCTCAAGCCCCCTACCTTCAACGGAGTAGCTGATCCACTTGCAGCTGAGGAGTGGCTTCACAAGTTGGAGCGTATATTTCGATTGATAGGGTACACGGATGCTCAGAAAGTCCAGTGTGCTGAGTCCATGTTCTCCGATGATGCAAGTTACTGGTGGGACTCAATGTCAAAGATGAGGACCCCTGAGCAACAAGCAGAATTGACTTGGGAGCAATTCAAAGGGAAATTAATGGACAAGTACTTTCCCCAATCCTTGAGGGATCACAAAGAAAGTGATTTCCTCCAACTCAAGCAAAAGACTATGTCCCTGACTGAGTATGAGAGGAACTTTGATCAACTTTCAAGGTATGCTTCACATCTAGTGGATACGAAAGATAAGAAGGTACAAATGTTTGAACAAGGGCTGAGCTTAGATATAAGCACGATACTTATGTCCCATCGCTTCACCACATACCGTGAAATGCTGGAAAGACCTCATGCTATTTGGTACCAGAAGACTAGCGCCAAACAACATGGTCAACTGTTCAATCAACCGAACAATGGTAACATGGGAAAGAGGAAATGGAATGGCCAGGACAAGGGAAAAGCCAAGTGGCAGAACAAGAAAGCTAATGGTGGAGCCAATGCCAGCAAAAGCATTGTGCCGGTTATTGCGCCCTCTTCCAAGTGTGGAAGGACACATCATGGCGAGTGCTTACAAGGGAAAAATGTCTATTTTCGATGTGGCAAGCTAGGACATATCATTAGGGATTGTCCCACACATACCCAGAAGAAGGATGCTAACAGTGACCAAAACTAGAAAGGGAAAGCATGAGTTTTTGCATTGACTCAACAGGATGCAGAGGAAAACTCTAATGTCATAGCAGGTACTCTACTGATAGCCAATACACTTGCTTTTGTATTGTTTGATTCAGGAGCTATGCACTCCTTTGCTTCAACAACTTTTATGGCTAAATCTAGTATTACCTGTGATAAGTCAGAAGGTACATTAGAAGTTAGTATTCCTTCGGGCAACCCTTTGAATACTGATAGAATAACCAAGTCAGTAAGTATCGAAGTTGAGGGAAAACCAAAGGAAGTGAACCTATACATTATAGAAATGAAGGATTTTGATGTAATACTAGGCATGGATTGGTTAGGTTGTAATTACGCCACCTTCCGATGTAAGGAAATGGAAGTATCATTTCAGAAACCAGGAGAGGAACCATTTTTGTTCCTTGGAATGAAGATGAAACCCCTTATTCGACTAGTATCGACTTTACAAGTTGAGAAGATGTTGAGAAAATAAACATGTCAAGGATATCTAGTAAGTATCTCAGGAGGGAAACAAGAGACGATAAGGGTTGAAGATGTACAAGTAGTACGGGAATTCGTAGATATGTTTCCAGAAGATCTATCTAGTATTCCACCCGATAGATAAGTGGAATTCACCATAGACCTAATTCCTGGGGCGGCACTAGTATCTAAGGCCCCATACCGAATTTCCCTAAAGGAACTACAAGAATTAAAGAAACAGTTGCAAGAACTCCTAGATATGGGCTTCATACGACCAAGCGTATCTCCATGGGGTACGCCGGTGTTGTTTGTAAAGAAGAAAGATGGAAGTATGAGGATGTGCATCAATTATAGGGAGATAAATCGATTAACCATCAAGAATAAGTACCCACTCCCGAGGATCGAGGATCTGTTAGATCAACTGAAAGGAGCTAAGGTATTTTCCAAGATCGACTTATGATTGGGATACCATCAACTGAAAGTAGGGACAAAGGATATACCTAAGACAACTTTTAGAACTCGATATGGACACTTCGAGTTTACGGTGATGCCGTTTGGGCTAACCATTGCACCTACAGTGTTCATGGACTTAATGAATCGAGTGTTTCATCAATACTTGGATAAGTTTGTCATAGTCTTCATCGATGACATTCTGATATATTCCAAGTGTAAGGAGAAACATGAAGAGCACTTGAGAATAGCCTTAGAGGTATTACAAAAGGAGAAGCTGTATGCCAAATTCAAGAAGTGCGAGTTTTGGCTTGAACGAGTTGGATTTCTTGGACATGTAGTTACTGCCCAAGGGATTGAAGTAGATCTAGCAAAAGTAGAAGCAGTAACTAACTGAAAAACACCAACAAATGCTGGTGAAGTACGGAGTTTTCTAGGATTGGCTGGATATTATAAGAGATTCATAGAAAGATTCTCCAAAATAGCTGGACCAATGACGTAGCTTACAAGGAAGGGAACAAAATTCCAATGGATGGAAAAATGTGAACAAAGTTTCCAAGAACTTAAGCAGAAGTTGATATCAGCACCTATATTAACAATACCTGAAGGTACGGAAGGGTTTGTTATATACAGGGACGCATCCAAGCGAGGATAGGGATGTGTACTAATGCAGAATGGAAAAGTGATAGCCTATGCTTCAAGACAATTGAAGAAACATGAGCAGAACTACCCGACGCATGATTTAGAACTTGCAGCGGTAGTACACACTTTGAAGATATGGCAACACTACTTGTATGGATAGAAGTGTGATATCTACACAGATCACAAAAGTCTCAAGTATTTTTTTACACAGAAGGAATTGAATATGTGACAAAGACGATGGTTGGAATTGGTGAACGATTACGACTGCACTATTCACTACCATCTGGGTAAGGCTAATGTTGTGGCCGACGCTCTAAGAAGAAAATCAATGGGACAATTAACGTCACTACCCACCTCTCAAGTGGAGTTAGTCAAGGACTTGGAAAAGTTACATATCGAAGTGGTTGCCACACTAGGACAAGTCATTGCTCATCTAGCAGCTTTAATAATTCGACCTACTCTTAGAGATCGAATTATAGAAGCACAAAATAAAGATTCATTTTTGCAGAAGATTAAGAATGAAGTTGGTACAGATAAGAAAAAGGACTTTGGAGTAGTTGAGGATCAGGCACTGATATTTAGAGGAAGAATTTACGTTCATAAGGATGAAGCCCTGAGAAATGAGATATTGAAAGAAGCTCATTCCACCCCGTACACCGCACATCCCGGTGGTACGAAAATGTATCGAGATCTTCGAGATACATTTTGGTGGAGAAATATGAAAAGAAGTATAGGGCTGTACGTACAGAAGTGCATGGTATGTCAACAGGTTAAGGCAAAACACCAAAACCAGCTGGATTGTTAAATCCACTAGATATACCTGAATGGAAATGGGAAAATATCACGATGGACTTTATGGTTGGATTCCCAAAGTCAGCAAGAGGAAATAATGCTATATGGGTAGTAGTGGATCGACTAACGAAGTCAGCTCATATTCTTCCAGTGAAAATGACATTCAGTTTAGACCAATTGGCACAGTTGTACATTAAAGAGGTTGTGAGATTACACGGTGTACCTGTATCCATTGTGTCTGACAGAGATCCAAGGTTCACGTCCAAATTTTGGAAAAGTCTACAAGGAGCTATGGGAACGAAGCTGAACTTTAGTATAGCATATCACCCTCAGTCCGATGGTCAGTCTGAAAGGACCATCCAAATTATTTATGGTTGCCAAATTTTGCATTGGTTGAATTATTAAAAGTTTTTCCAAATAATTTGTTAATTAGGGATTTGGGATAAATGTCCATTTTACACCTAATTACTAAAATTAAGCATTGTTTCTCCAACTTGGCCGAAAATTGATGAAACATATATGCATGAGGTGTTTTAAATTTAAGCATGAGGTGACTAACTAATGCATGAGGTGTTTTGGATTTAAGAAAATGAAACCATGCATGTTAAATTTCTTGAAGAGTTACCCAAAATAAATCATTTTTCTCACCTATAAATAGATGTGTTGCTGCCCTTTATTTCCCTTGCATGAAAAACAACTTATCACTTGTTTAAAAAACGGCAAAAAACATGAGGGAAGAAGAGGACCAGCCTAGCATTTCTCAATTCATTTTCAACCAAGATTTCTTCAAGTTTTATTGTAAGATACTTTTTATGCTTAAGTGGTATGATTTCATGGTAATATTTATGCTTAAGCTATGCATGAAAAACCATAATATGAATGTGGTGGACAAGTCCAAAAAGTTAGATATCTATTTATGCCTTAGGACAAGTCCGAAGGGTACCGACAAGCCAGAATGTGCAAGTATGTGTTTGATTGATTCTTTTGTGTAGTATTAACATGATAAAATCCAAGTATGGTATCTTACTGAGTATTCTTTATACTCATAGTATTCTATACTAAATTCTCAGATTCATAATTGTGGAGTTGGTGGAAGTCAGTCAGCAAAATCGATGATGGATCAAGGACAAAATTATTTTACATCGAAGTTTCTGTTTTGTATGTTTTGTTTGACTGCTTTCCATAGGTTTTGCTTTTGTTATTATATAAAAACATGTATAAGACATGATGTAATATGAAACTGGAAGCAAATTATGTAATTATATCTATCATGTTATATTAAGAGACATTTTTTTGTTTTTACTTCCCTTGCAAATGATAAAAAGGTAGAAACGGGACAGTTTTTGGGTCAACTTCAACACGCTATTTTTGACTCCATAAACGTCCATTTGAGACTATAAAAATATTAGTGCGTTCTTCATTGAGTTTTCTTAATATGGGCATATCTGTAGCCTGAGATATGAATTTTTAAACATTGAAGGGTCAAATCTGAAATTTCTGTACAATACCTCACTGTTTTCAGTAAAACGCCCATATTATATGATCTTGGAAATTTTTATATTTTAACCTAGAAAACTATTTGAAAATATCTTTCTAATGTCATAAATTTCATAGAAAATGGAGTTGGGATGAATTTTATAAAAATAGTCGAACTTGCTGTCCCAACTAACCGTGGCAGTGCAGAGTCCGTATATGTAAAGTATAATTTCTTGTCGACACGCGCTTCTGCGGGCCATTAAAATTTATGAGAGACATTTTACCAAATTGAAAATAAGTTTCTAACATGTAATAATTCTATGACACTCGAAACTTAAGTTCGGGGCGTCACAGAGAACATGTGTTTTGGATCTAGGAGGTAATTGGGAGTCATACTTACCTCTAGTAGAGTTCGCTTATAATAACAGTTTCCAAGCAACTATTGGAATGGCACCATATGAAGCTCTCTATGGTAGAAGATGTAGATCCCCTGTGCATTGGGATGAAGTCGGAGAGAAGAGAGTTTTAGGACCAGAAATAGTTGAAAGGATGGTCAAGGTAATCGATAAGATCCGTGCAAGAATAAAGGCAGCACGGGATCGACAAAAGGGCTATGCAGATTCAAGGAGGAAGGATTTAGAATTCCAAGTTGGGGATAAAGTGTTTCTAAAAGTAGCATCAATGAAAGGTGTACCTAGATTTGGAAAGAAAGGCAAGCTACGACCCCGGTATATCGGACCTTTCGAGATACTTGATAGAGTCGAAAATGTGGCTTACCGACTAGCTTTGCCACCTGAATTATCGACAGTGCACAATGTGTTCCACATATCGATGATCAAGAAGTATGTACATGATCCTAATCATGTAGTGAATTATCAAACCTTGGAGGTACAGAAAGATTTGTCGTACGAGGAACTACTAATCAAGATATTGGATCGAAAAGTGCATAAACTAAGGAATAAATAGATTCAGTTGGTTAAGATACAGTGAAATCTTCATGGCGTAGAAGAAGCCACTTGGGAAAAAAAAGAAGAAGTCAAAGACAAGTATCCAACACTATTCATCCAATCAGAAGTAAATTTCGAGGACGAAATTTTAATTAAGGTGTGGGGGACATAGAACCCCAAATAATTCTAGACACCTTAGTGGCACTAAGACATGAATATTGGATGACTAAAGTATACTTTAGTTTTTTTAGTCTCATTTGAGACCCATTTTCGACATAGGAAACATTCGATTTGGAAAATGATATGTCTCAAAAGAAGGCGCTTCTTGCCGCTTTATTAGGTTGCTTGTTTTATATCTCCTCAATAAAGGCGAAAATTTTCCAGGTCAAGAGTGTCATGAGTGGGATAAGGAGTTGATAGAGCTTTCTCTCTAGTTGACAATACTTCTTCCCATCATTGAAGTCAGAGTGTGGGACTGAGCTTGTAGAATGAGAAAGAAAAAAAGTGCACCTTACTCTATCACTTAGCCTTAGTGGGCCTAGCTAATCGGCACAGAAAGGAATAGAATTTCTTACAAGTGAGATAGATGTGTAACTAACCTCTAAAACTAAGCCAAGGCCCGCCGATTGAGCGACTCGAAAGATCATATGGATAGACTAGCCGGCTAGTCTTTTATGGGGGTTCATGTCCCTATAGTGACCTACTGCCCTTTTTCTTGGGTTCACTATGTTCAGAAGTGCTTTAACGAAGGCGACAGTTGTTTCTTCGCTATCAAGTCCAAATTTCTTCAATAGAAGAACCTGTTTTAATGTAACAACACCGCCAACCACTAGAAAGGCAGTTCGAGATGCAGCTCACCTCCTCCGTTGCCCACAGCCAGGTACACCTCTCATAAGTCCATAAGTTTTGGGTCCCAGTTAGTAGGAGGCTTCACACACAAAGGAACTACTTAAGGGCGGACCTTATATCATTCCTAGTCAGGAATGTAGGGCATGTCTATGGTGAATCACTATCTACCTAGGATTCTGCTTTTGACAGAGACTGGACTTAGTGCTGATTGCACGCCTTTTGTGGGCCCGAGCTTAGTGAACGAAGCGTCGTTGGTCCTTTTGACATAAGATTCTCAGTTGCTCAAGAGTCAAGAGACTGACTCTAGTAGTCACTAGACTCACTATAGTACAGCTTTTATGTGGGATTGAGTTCATGGAACACTAAGTTAACCTTCAAGGTCAGATAGTGCTACAATTAACACCAAGCCACAAAGAAGGCCCGGGCCTAAACAGGTGATTTCACCCCAGAGATAATGAGTTCGATCATTTTAGACATGAATCAAGGGCTGAAGAGCATTTCTCAAAGGGCCACCCACATTTTTGGCAATAAAAACCCAACTAAATTGAAGCATTTAACCTCAAACTTAAATTGCACCCATTTTTCTCTCTTAAATGAAATTTGACCCTTCATTTGCTTTAAGTTATGGGATATTTACCTATAAATAGAGACCTCATTTCACTCATTTTTTCTCACACCAAAAGCAAGAGCTTCTACATACTAAAGAAAGAGTTCCCAAGAGAGAAAAAGAGAGGGAGGAAAAATATTTTTCCTAGAAGTTTAAGAAGTGTTTTCAAGCATTTTTCATAGAAGTTTTGGGTGCTATCAAGGAGTGTCTTCAAGCATCAATTCTCAATGGTTTTCAAACATCCAAGGAGTGCATTTCTTTCAACGTCCAAGTTTCATCGAAGTTTTCAATCCTAGTTTTCAAAATTTCAAAAGCATCAATCAAGTTAGGTAGAGGTGCAATGTGTTTAATCGTGTTAAGTTATAAGTTTCGATTCATGTTAATGTTTATATGTTAAATGGTACTCCGGTACGGCATATCCCTCTATGTTAATGGTTCTATGTCAAATGGTACTCGGGTACGGCATACCCCTTTATGTTGAAGAAATGCTCGTATGTCAAATGGTGCCCTCGAGTACGGCATACCCCTTCATGTCAAATGGTGCCTTCGGGTACGGCATGTATGAAAAGTTATAAAGTTAATGTTTTGAAAAGTATAGCTTGATCATGAATGCACCTATGACACCTATTGAGTTTTTCAACTCACGGGTTTAATCCCATCTCTACAGATTGAAGGAATTCTACCTCGGGCATGGATGGAGGAGAAGATGGAGAGTGATGCAACGAGCCCATGGAAATCCGATGAATAAGTGATTTGGATTTATTTTTATAAAATGTTTTCCAATGTTATTTCTTTAAAGTTTTAAATAACGCAGAATACGAGAACAAGTTATGTTTTCTTCAAATAAATTACATTTTGTTGTTTTGAAAAATGATTCAGTGTTTTTTGTTTAAAGTATTGTTATTTAAATTATTATCAGAACGTGTAAGCTTCCGCTAAAACGTATACACTTGTTACTAAACCACCGATTAAGCTAAGTAAAGTAAGTAGCGTTCCGGTCCACTAGGGGTTGGGGCGTTACAGTAGCAAGGTTCATACTGATTGAACTTTGTTATTTGTACACTGACTTTTGACACGTTGTTTGACACGTGCATTGTTGTGAAGTGTCAATTGGATGAAAAAACTGTTTGAAATTTAAACTGTCCAACAGTGTAATATCACCTAGCAAAGTGTGAAATAAAGTGTACACAACAGTGTACATGTGGCAATGTGCTTATCGATTGAACTTTGCTATTTGTACACTGATTTTTGACATGTTGTTTGACACTTGCTTTGTAGTCAAGTGTCAATTGGATGTGAAAACTATTTGAGACTTAAACTGCCAAATAGGATAATGTCACGTGGTAAAGTGTAAACTAAAGTGTACACCACAATGTACATGTATAGGGGTCCTTATTGCTGGAATTTTGCTATTTGGACACAGATTTTTGACACGTTGTTTGATACCTGCATTGTTGTCTAGTGTCAATTAGTTTGAAAAACTCTTAGAAATTTAAGCTGTCCAACAGGGTAATGACATGTGGCAAAGTGTAACCTAAAGTATACACCATAGTCTACATGTAGCAAGGTTCTTACCGGTAGAACTTTTCTATTTGTACACTGATTTTTGACACATTGTTTGACACTTGCATTGTTGTCAAGTGTCAATTGGATGGGAAAACTGTTTGAAATTTGAACTGTCCAACAGTGTAATTTCACGTGGCAAAGTGTAAACTAAGGTGCACACCATAGTGTACATGTAGCAAAGTTCTTACAGATTGACCTTTGCAATTTAGACACTGGTTTCGATTTAAACTATCCAACAGAATAATGTCACATGGCAAAGTGTAAACTAAAGTATACATCATAGTGTACATGTATCAAGTTCCGTACCGTTGAACTTTGCTATTTGTACACTGATTTTTGACACATTTGCCACTTGCATTGTTGTCAAGTATCAATTGGATGGGAAAACTGTTTGAAATTTAAACTGTCCAACAGGGTAATGTCCCATTGCAGAGTGTAAACTAAAGTGAGTACACCATAGTGTACAAGTCGCAAGGTTCTTACAAATTGAACTTTGCTATTTGTACACAGATATTTGACACATTGTTTGATACTTGCATTGTTGTCAAGTGTCAGTTGTATGGGAAAACTGTTTGAGATTTAAACTGTTCAACAGGGTAATGTGACGTGGCAAAGTGTAAACTAAAGTTTACACCATAGTGTACATGTGGAAAGGTTCTTACAGATTGAATTTTGCTATTTGTACATTGATTTTGGACACGTTGTTTGACACTTGCATTGTTGTCAAGTGTCAATGTGATGGGAAAACTATTTGAAATTTAAACTGTCCAATAGGGTAATGTCACGTGGCAAAGTGTAAACTAAAGTGTACACCATAGTGTACATATAGTAAGGTCCTTACCGATTGAACTTTGCTATTGGTACACTAATTTTCGACACATTGCTTGACACCTGTATTGTTGTCAAGCGTCAATTGGATGGAAAAACTATTTGAACTTTAAACTGTACAACAGGGTAATATCACGCGGCAGTGTGTAGACTAAAGTGTACACCATAATGTACATGTAGCAAAGTCCTTATCGATTGAACTTTGCTATTTGTACACTGATTTTTGACATGTTGTTTGACACTTGCATTGTTGTCAAGTGTCAATTGGATGGGAAAACTATTTGAACTTTAAACTATCCAACAGGGTAATATTACGTGGCAAAAGTGTAAAATAAAATATACACCATAGTGTACATGTGGCAAGGTTTTACCGATTGAACTTTTCTATTTGTACACTGATTTTTGCCACGTTGTTTGACACTTTCATTGTTGTCAAGTGTCAATTGCATGGGAAAACTGTTTGAAATTTGAACTGTCGAACAAGGTAGTGTCACGTGGCAAAATTTAAACTAAAGTGTATACCATAGTATGCATGTAGCAAGGTTCTTACCGATTGAACTTTGTTATTCGTACACTTATTTTTGACACACTGTCTGACACTTACATTGTTGTCAAATATCAATTGGATGAAAAAACTTTTTGAATTTGAACTGCCCAATAGGATAGTGTCACGTACCAAAGTGCAAAGTAAAGTGTACATCATAGTCTGCTTGTATCAAGGTCCCTACAGATTTAACATCGCTAATTGTACACAGATATTTGACACTTTGTTTGACACAAGCGTTTTTGTCAAGTGTCAATTGGATTGGAAAATTGTTTGAAATTTAAACTGCCCAGCATGGTAATGTTACGTTGCAGATTGTAAACTAAAGTGGGTACACCATAGTGTAAAAGTCGCAAAGTTCTTACCGATTGAACTTTACTATTTGTACACTGATACTTCACCCTTGCATTGTTGTCAAGTGTCAATTGGATGGGAAAAGTATTTGAAATTTAAACTATCTAACAGGGTAGTATCACGTGGCAAAGTGTAAACTAAAATGTACATCATAGTGTACATGTGACAAAGTTCTTGCCGATTGAACTTTGCTATTCATACACCTACTTTTGACACGTTGTTTGCCACTAGCATTGTTGTTTAGTGTCAATTGGATGGGAAAACTGTTTGAAATTTGACCTGGCCAATAGGGTAAGGTCACATGGCAAAGTGTAAACTAAAGTGAACATCATAGTCTACATGTAGCAAGGTTCTTACCGATTGAACTTTGCTGTTTGTACACTGATTTTTGACACATTGTTTGACACTTTCTTTGTTGTCAAATGTCAATTGGATGGGAAAACTATTTGAAATTTAAACTGTCCAACAGGATAATGACACATGACAAAGTGTAAACTAAAGTGTTCACCATAGTGTACATGTCGTAAGGTTCTTACCGATTGAGCTTTGCTATTTGTACCCTGATTTTTGACACATTATTTGACACTTGCATTGTTGTTAAGTGTTAATTGGAATGGAAAACTATTTAAAATTTAAACTGTCCGATAGGTTAATGTCACGTGGCAAAGTGTAAACTAAAGTGTACATGTAGGAAGGTTCTTATTGATTGAACTTTGCTATTTGTACACTGGTTTTAATTTAAACTATCCAATAGGATAATGTCACGTGGCAAAGTGTAAACTAAAGTGTACACCATAGTGTACGTATATCAAGGTCCTTACCGATTGAACTTTGCTATTTGTACACTAATTTTTGACACGTTGTTTGACACTTGCATTGTTCTCAAGCGTCAATTGGATGGGATAACTATTTGAACTTTAAACTGTCCAACAGGGCAATATCATGTGGCAAAGTGTAAACTAAAGTGTAGTCCACAGTGTACATGTAGCAAGGTTTTTACCGATTGAACTTTGCTATTTGTACGCTGGTTTTTGACACGTTGTTTGACACTTTCATTGTTGTCAAGTGTCAATTGGATGGGAAAATTATTTGAAATTTAAACTGTCCAGCAGTGTAGTGTCACGTGGCAAAGTGTAAACTAAAGTGTACACCCTAGTGTACATGTAGCAAGGTTCTTACTGGTTGAAATTTGCTATTTGTACACTGATTTTAGACACGTTGTTTCACACTTTCAATGTAGTCAAGTATCAATTGGATGGAAAAACTGTTTGAAATTTAAACTGTCCAACAGCGTAATATCACGTGGCAAAGTGTGAACTAAAGTGTACACCATTGTGTACATGTAGCAAGGTCCTTATCGATTGAACTTTTCTATTTGTACACTGATTTTTGACACGTTGTTTGATACTTGGTTTGTATTCAAGTGTCAATTAGATGGGAGAACTATTTGAAATTTGAACTGTCCAACAGTGTAATGTCACGTGGGAAAGTGTAAACTAAAGTGTACACCATAGTGTACATGTAGCAAGGTTCTTATAGATTGAATTTTGCTATTTGTACACTGGTTTAGATTTAAACTATCCGAGAGGATAATATCACGTGGCAAAGTGTAAACTAAAGTGTATACCATAGTGTACATGTATCAATGTCCTTACCGATTGAACTTTGCTATTTGTACATTGATTTTTGACACGTTATTTGACACTTGCATTGTCGTCAGGTGTCAATTGGATGGGAAAACTGTTTAAAATTTAAACTGTCTAGCAGAGTAATGTCACGCTGCAAACTGTAAACTAAAGTGAGTGCGCCATAGTGTACATGTCGCAAGGTTCTTACTGATTGAATTTTGCAATTTGTACACTGATATTTGACACGTTGTTTGACACTTGCACTGTTGTCAAGTGTCAATTATTTGGGAAAACTGTTTGAAATTTAAACTGTTCAATAGGGTAATGTCACGTGGTAAAGTGTAAACTAAAGTGTACACCATAGTGTACATGTGGTAAGGTTCTTACCGATTGAACTTTGCTACTTGTACATTGATTTTTGACACATTGTTTGACACTTGCATTGTTATCAAGTGTAAATGTTATGGGAAAACTATTTTAAATTTAAACTGTCCAATAGGGTAACGTCACGTGGCAGATTGTAAACTAACATGTACACCATAGTATACATGTCGCAAGGTCCTTACCGATTCAACTTTGCTATTGGTACACTAATTTTCTACACGTTGTTTGACACTTGCACTGTTGTCAAGTACCAGTTGGACGATAAAACTATTTGGTCTTTTAACAGTCCAACAGGGTAATATCACGTGGCAATGTGTAAACTAAAGTGTACACAATAGTGTACATGTAGCAAGGTCCTTACGTATTGAACTTTGCTATTTGTACCCTAATTTTTGACACATTGTTTGACACTTGCATTGTTATTAAGTGTCAATTGGGTGGGAAAACTATTTGAACTTTAAACTGTCCAACAGTGTAATATCATGTGGCAATGTGTAAACTAAAGTGTACACCATAGTGTACATGTAGGAAGGTTCTTATCAACTGAACTTTGCTATTTGTACAATAAATTTTGACACGTTATTTAACACTTGCATTATTGTCAAGTGTCAATTGGATGGGAAAAATGTTGGAAATTTAAACTGTTTAATAGGGTAATGACACATGGCAAAGTGTAAACTAAAGTGTACACCATAGTGTGCACGTAGCAAGGTTCTTACAGGTTGAAATTTGCGATTTGTACACTGATTTTAGACACATTGTTTCACACTTTCGATGTAGTCAAGTATCAATTGGATGGAAAAACTGTTTGAAATTTAAAATGTCCAACAGCGTAATATCACGTGGCAAAGTGTGAACCAAAGTTTACACCATTGTGTACACGTAGCAAGGTCTTACCGATTGAACTTTGCTATTTATACACTGATTTTTCACACGTTGTTTGACACTTGCTTTGTAGTCACGTGTCAATTGGATGGGAAAACAGTTTGAAATTGGAACTGTCCAACAGTGTAATGTCACGTGGCAAAGTTTAAACTAAAGTGTACACCATAGTGTACATGTAGCAAGGTTCTTACAGATTGAACTTTGCTATTTGTACACTGATTTTGATTTAAACTATCCAACAGGATAATGTCACGTAGCAAAGTATAAACTAAAGTGTACACCATAGTGTACATGTATCAATGTCCTTACCAATTGAACTTTGCCATTTGCACACTGATTTTTGACACGTTGTTTGACACTTACATTGTTGTCAAGTGTAAATTGGATGGGAAAACTATTTGAAATTTAAACTGTCCAGCAGGGTAATGTCACGCTGCAGACTGTAAACCAAAGTAAGTGCACCATAGTGTACATGTCGCAAGGTTCTTACCGATTGAACTTTGTGATTTGTACACTGATATTTGACACGTTGTTTGACACTTGCATTGTTTTCAAGTGTCAATTGTATGGGAAAATTGTTTGAAATTTAAATTGTTCAAAAGGGTAATGTCACGTGGCAAAGTGTAAACTAAAGTGTAAAACATAGTGTACATGTTGCAAGGTTCTTACCGATTGAACTTTGCGATTTGTACGCTGATATTTGACACGTTGTTTGACACTTACATTGTTTTCAAGTGTCAATTGTATGGGAAAACCATTTGAAATTTAAACTGTTCAACAGGATAATGTCACATGGTAAAGTGTAAACTAAAGTGTAAACCATAGTGTACATGTGGCAAGGTTCTTACCGATTGAACTTTGCTATTTGTACATTGATTTTTGACACGTTGTTTGACACTTGCATTGTTGTCAAGTGTCAATGTTATGGGAAAACTAATTGTAATTTAAACTATCCAATAGGGTAATGTCACGTGGCAAAGTTTAAACTAAAGTGTACACTGTAGTGTACATGTAGCAAGGTCCTTACCGATTGAACATTGCTATTGTTACACTAATTTTCTACACATTGTTTGACACTTGCATTGTTGTCAAGTGTAAATTGGATGCGAAAACTATTTGGACTTAAAACCGTCCAACAGGATATTATCACGTGGCAATGTGTAAACTAAAGTGTACACCATAGTGTACATGTAGCAAGGTCCTTCCCAACTGAACTTTGCTATTTGTACACTGACTTTTGACACGTTGGTTGACACTTGCATTATTGTCAAGTGTCAATTGGGTGGGAAAACTATTTGAACTTTAAACTGTCCAACAGGGTAATATCACGTGGAAAAGTGTAAACTAAAGTGTACAACATTGTGTACATGTAGCAACATTTTTATCGATTGAACTTTTCTATTTGTACACTTATTTTAACACGTTGTTTGACACTTTCATTGTTGTTAAGTGTCAATTGGATGTGAAAACTATTTGAAATTTAAACTATCCAACAGGGTAGTGTCATGTGGCAAAGTGTAAGCTAAAGTGTACATAGTAGTGTACATGTAGCAAGGTTCTTGCCGATTGAACTTTCTCATTCGTACAGTTATTTTTGACACGTTACTTGATACTTGGATTGCTATCAAGTGTCAATTGGATGGGAAACATGATTGAAATTAAAACTGTCCAACGGTGTAATATCACCTGGCAAAGTGTGAACTAAAGTGTACACAATAGTGTACATGTAACAAGGTCCTTACCGATTGAACTTTGCTAATTGTACCCTGATTTTTGACACGTTGATTAACACTTGTATCGTTGTCAAGTGTCAATTGGGTGGGAAAACTATTTGAACTATAAACTGTCTAACAGGGTAATATCACGGGGCAAAGTATAAACTAAAGTGTACACCATAGTGTACATGTAGCTAGGTTCTTACAGATTGAACTTTGCTATTTGTACACTGGTTTTGATTTAAACTATCCAACAGGATAATGTCACGTGGCAAAGTGTAAACTGAAGTATACACTATAGTGTACATGTATCAATGTCCTTACCGATTAAACTTTCCTATTTGTACACTGATTTTTGACACGTTGTTTGACACTTGCATTGTTGTGAAATGTAAATTGGATGGAAAGACTGTTTGAAATTTAAACTGTCCAGCAGGGTAATGTCACGTTGCAGACTGTAAACTAAAGTGAGTGCACCATAGTGTACATGTCGCAAGGTACTTACCGATTGAACTTTGTGATTTGTACACTTATATTTGACACGTTGTTTGACACTTGCATTGCTTTCAAGTGTCAATTGTATGGGAAAACTGTTTGAAATTTAAACTGTCCAATAGGGTAATGTCACGTGGCAAAGTGTAAACTAAAGTGTACACCATAGGGTACATGTGGCAAGGTTCTTACCGATTGAACTTTGCTATTTATACTTTAATTTTTGGCACGTTGTTTGACACTTGCATTATCTTCAAGTGTCAATGTTATGGGAAAACTATTTGAAATTTAAACTGTCCAACAGGGTATTGCCTCGTGGCAAAGTGTAAACTAAAGTGTACACCATAGTATACATGTAGCAAAGTCCTTACCGATTGAACTTTGCTATTGGTACTTTGATTTTCCACACGTTGTTTGACACTTGCATTATTGTCAAGTGTCAATTTTATGAGAAAACTATTTGGATTTAAAACTGTCCAACAGGGTAATATCACGTGGTAATGTGTAAACTAAAGGGTACACAATAGTGCACCTGTAGCAAGGTCCTTACAGATTGAACTTTGCTATTTGTACACAAATATTTGACACGTTGATTAACACTTGTATCGTTGTCAAGTGTCAATTGGGTGGGAAAACTATTTGAACTTTAAACTGTCTAACAGGGTAATATCCCGTGGCAAAGTATAAACTAAAGTGTACACCATAGTGTACATGTAGCTAGGTTCTTACAGATTGAACTTTGCTATTTGTACACTGGTTTTGATTTAAACTATCCAACAGGATAATGTCACGTGGCAAAGTGTAAACTGAAGTATACACTATAGTGTACATGTATCAATGTCCTTACCGATTAAACTTTCCTATTTGTACACTGATTTTTGACACGTTGTTTGACACTTGCATTGTTGTGAAATGTAAATTGGATGGAAAGACTGTTTGAAATTTAAACTGTCCAGCAGGGTAATGTCACGTTGCAGACTGTAAACTAAAGTGAGTGCACCATAGTGTACATGTCGCAAGGTACTTACCGATTGAACTTTGTGATTTGTACACTTATATTTGACACGTTGTTTGACACTTGCATTGCTTTCAAGTGTCAATTGTATGGGAAAACTGTTTGAAATTTAAACTGCCCAATAGGGTAATGTCACGTGGCAAAGTGTAAACTAAAGTGTACACCATAGGGTACATGTGGCAAGGTTCTTATCGATTGAACTTTGCTATTTATACTTTAATTTTTGACACGTTGTTTGACACTTGAATTATCTTCAAGTGTCAATGTTATGGGAAAACTATTTGAAATTTAAACTGTCCAACAGGGTATTACCTCGTGGCAAAGTGTAAACTAAAGTGTACACCATAGTATACATGTAGCAAAGTCCTTACCGATTGAACTTTGCTATTGGTACTTTGATTTTCCACACGTTGTTTGACACTTGCATTGTTGTCAAGTGTCAATTTTATGAGAAAACTATTTGGATTTAAAACTGTCCAACAGGGTAATATCACGTGGCAATGTGTAAACTAAAGGGTACACAATAGTGTACCTGTAGCAAGGTCCTTACAGATTGAACTTTGCTATTTGTACACAAATTTTTGACACGTTGTTTGACACTTGCATTGTTGTCAAGTGTCAATTGGGTGGGAAAACTATTTGAACTTTAAACTATCCAACAGGCTAATATCACGTGGCAAAGTGTAAACTAAAGTGTACACCATAGTGTACATGTAGCAAGGTTTTTACCAATTGAACTTCACTATTTGCACACCGATTGTTGACACGTTGTTTGACCCTTTCAATGTTGTTAAATGTCAATTGGATGGGAAAACTATTTAAAATTTAAACTGTCCAATAGGGTAATGTCACGTGGCAAATTGTAAACTAAAGTGTACACCATAGTGTGCATGTTGTAAGGTTCTTACTGGTCGAAATTTGCTATTTGTACACTGATTTTAGACACGTTGTATCACACTTTCAACGTAGTCAAGTATCAGTTGGATGGGAAAACTGTTTGAAATTTAAACTGTTCAACAGGGCAATGTCACGTGGCAAAGTGTAAACTAAAGTGTACACCATAGAGTATATGTGGCAAGGTTCTTAACGATTGAACTTTGCTATTTGTACTATAATTTTTGACAAGTTGTTGACACTTGCATTGTTTTCAAGTGTCAATTGGGTGGGAAAACTATTTGAACTTTAAACTGTCCAACAGGGCAATATCAAGTGGCAAAGTGTAAACTAAAGTGCACACCATAGTGCACATGTAGGAAGGTTCTTATCGATTGAACTTTGCTGTTTGTACAATAACTTTTGACACAGTATTTAACACTTGCATTGTCGTCAAGTGTCAATTGGATGGAAAAACTGTTTGAAATTTAAACTGTCCAACAGGGTAATGTCACGTGGCAAAGTGTAAAAATTAAAGTGTACACCATAGTGTGCATGTAGCAAGGTTCATCATGGTTGAAATTTGCTATTTGTACACTGATTTTAGACACGTTGTTTCACACTTTCAATGTAGTCAAGTATCAATTGGATGGAAAAACTGTTTGAAATTTAAACTGTCCAACAGCGTAATATCACGTGGCAAAGTGTGAACTAAAGTGTACACCATTTTGTACATGTAGCAAGGTCCTTACCGATTGAACTCTGCTATTTGTATACTGATATTTGACACGTTGTTTGACACTTAGTTTGTAGTCAAGTGTCAATTGGATGCGAAAACTGTTTGAAATTTGAACTGTCCAACAGTGTAATGTCACGCGGTAAACTGTAAACTAAAGTGTACACCATAGTGTACATGTAGCAAGGTTCTTACAGATTGAACTTTGCTATTTGTACACTGGTTTAGATTTAAACTATCCAATAGGATAATGTCACGTGGCAAAGTGTAAACTAAAGTGTACACCATAGTGTACATGTATCAATGTCCTTACCGATTGAACTTTGTTATTTGTACATTGATTTTTGACAAGTTGTTTAACAGTTGCATTTTCATCAGGTGTCAATCGGATGGGAAAACTGTTTGAAATTTAAACTGTCTAGTAGGGTAATGTCACGTTACAGACTGTAAACTAAAGTGAGTGCGCCATAGTGTACATGTCGCAAGGTTCTTACCGATTGAACTTTACAATTTGTACACTGATATTTGACATGTTGTTTGACACTTGCATTATTGTCAAGTGTCAATTGTATGGAAAAACTATTTGAAATTTAAACTGTTCAATAGGGTAATGTCACGTAGCAAAGTGTAAACTAAAGTGTACACCATAGTGGACATGTGGTAAGGTTCTTACTGATTGAACTTTGCACATTGATTTTTGACACGTTGTTTGATACTTGCATTGTTGTCAAGTGTTAATGTTATGGGAAAACTATTTGAAACTTAAACTGTCCAACAGAGTAATGTCACGTGGCAAAGTGTAAACTAAAGTGTACACCATAGTGCGCATGTAGCAAGGTTCTTCCTGGTTGAAATTTGCTATTTGTACACTGATTTTAGACACGTTGTTTCACACTTTCAATGTAGTCAAGTATTGATTGGATGGAAAAGCTGTTTGAAATTTAAAATGTCCAACAGCGTAATGTCACGTGGCAAAGTGTGAACTAAAGTGTACACAATTTTGTACATGCAGCAAGGTCCTTACTGATTGAACTCTGCTATCTGTACACTGATTTTTGACACATTGTTTGACACTTAGTTTGTAGTCAAGTGTCAATTGGATACGAAAACTGTTTGAAATTCGAACTGTCCAACAGTGTAATGTCACGCGGTAAACTGTAAACTAAAGTGTACACCATAGTGTACATGTAGCAAGGTTCTTACAGATTGAACTTTGCTATTTGTACACTGGTTTAGATTTAAACTATCCAATAGGATAATGTCACGTGGCAAAGTGTAAACTAAAGTGTACACCATAGTGTACAGGTATCAATGTCCTTACCGATTGAACTTTGCTATTTGTACACTGATTTTTGACACGTTATTTGACACTTGCATTGTCATCAGGCGTCAATCAGATGGGAAAACTGCTTGAAATTTAAACTGTCTAGCAGGGTAATGTCACGTTACAAACTGTAAACTAAAGTGAGTGCGCCATAGTGTACATGTCGCAAGGTTCCTACCGATTGAACTTTACAATTTGTACACTGATATTTGACACGTTGTTTGACACTTGCACTGTTGTCAAGTGCCAATTGTATGGGAAAACTGTTTGAAATTTAAACTATTCAATAGGGTAATATCACGTGGCAAAGTGTAAACTAAATTGTACACCATAGTGGACATGTGGTAAGGTTCTTACCGATTGAACTTTGCTATTTGTAAATTGATTTTTGACACGTCGTTTGACACTTGTATTGTTGTCAAGTGTCAATGTTATGGGGGAACTATTTGAAACTTAAACTGTCCAATAGGGTAATGTCACGTGGCAAAGTGTAAACTAAAGTGTACACTATAGTGTACATGTCGCAAGGTCCTTACCGATTGAACTTTGCTATTGGTATACTGATTTTCTACACGTTGTTTGACACTTGCATTGTTGTCAAGTGTTAGTTGGATGATAAAACTATTTGGACTTAAAACGGTCCAATAGGGTAATATCACGTAGCAATGTGTAAACTAAACTGTACACAATAGTGTACATGTAGCAAGGTCCGTACCGATTGAACTTTTCTATTTGCACCCTAATTTTTGAGACGTTGTTTGACACTTGCATTGTTGTCAAGTGTCAATTAGGTGGGAAAACTATTTGAACTTTAAACTGTCCAACAATGTAATATCACGTGGGAAAGTGTAAACTAAAGTGTATACCATAGCGTACATGTAGGAAGGTTCTTATCTACTGAACTTTGCTATTTATACAATAAACTCTTGACACGTTATTTGACACTTGCATTGTCGTCAAGTGTCAATTGTATTGGAAAACTATTTGAAATTTAAACTGTCCAACAGGGTAATGTCACCTGGGAAAGTGTAAACTAAAGTGTACACCATAGTGTGCATGTAGGAAGCTTCTTACCAGTTGAAATTTGCGATTTGTACACTGATTTTAGATACATTGTTTCACACGTTCGATGTTGTCAAGTATTAATTGGATGGAAAAATTGTTTGAAATTTAAGCTGTCCAAGAGCGTAATATCACGTGGCAAAGTCTGAACTAAGGTGTACACCATTGTGTACACGTAGCAAGGTATTTACCGATTGAACTTAGCTATTTATACATTGATTTTTCACACGTTGTTTGACCCTTGCTTTGTAGTCAACTGTCAATTGGATGGGAAAACTGTTTGAAATTGGAATTGTCCGACAGTGTAATGTCACTGGCAAAGTTTAAACTAAAGTGTACACCATAGTGTACATGTAGCAAGGTTTTTACAGATTGAACTTTACTATTTGTACACTGGTTTGATTTGAACTATCCAACCGAATAATGTCACGTAGCAAAGTGTAAACTAAAGAGTACACCATAGTGTACATGTATCAATGTCCTTACCGATTGAACTTTGCTCTTTGTACACTGATTTTTGACTCGTTGTTTGACACTTGCATTGTTGTCAAGTGTCAATTGGATGGGAAAACTGGTTGAAATTTAAACTGTCCAGCAGGGTAATGTCACATTACAGACTGTAAACTAAAGTGAGTGCACCTAGTTTACATGTCGCAAGGTTCTTACCGATCGAACTTTGCGATTTGAACACTGATATTTGACACGTTGTTTGACACTTGCATTGTTTTAAATTGTCAATTGTATGGAAAAAATTGCTTGAAATTTAAACTGTTCAACAGGGTAATGTCACGTGGCAAAGTGTAAACAAAAGTGTAAATCATAGTGTACATGTGGCAATGTTCTTATCGATTGAGCTTTGCTATTTGTACATTGATTTTTGACACATTGTTTGACACTTGCATTGTTGTCAAGTGTCAATGTTATGGGAAAACTATTTGTAATTTAAACTGTCCAACGGGGTAATGTCACGTGGCAAAGTTTAAACTAAAGTGTACACCATAGTGTACATGTAGCAAGGTCCTTACCAATTGAACTTCGCTATTGGTACACTAATTCTCTACACATTGTTTGACACTTGCATTGTTGTCAAGTGTCAATTGGATTCGAAAACTATTTGGACTTACAACTGTCCAGTAGGGTATTATCACGTGGCAATGTGTAAACTAAAGTGTACACAATAGTGTACATGTAGTAAGGTCCTTACCGACTGAACTTTGCTATTTGTACACTGATTTTTGACATGTTGGTTGACACTTGCATTGTTGTCATGTGTTAGTTAGGTGGGAAAACTATTTGAACTTTAAACTGTCCAACAAGGTAATATCACGTGGCAAAGTGTAAACTAAAGTGTACAACATTGTGTACATGTAGCAAGGTTTTTATAGATTGAACTTTGCTATTTGTACGCTGATTTTTGACACATTATTTTACACTTTCATTGTTGTTAAGTGTCAATTGGATGTGAAAACTATTTGAAATTTAAACTGTCCAACAAGGTAGTCTCATGTGGGAAAGTGTAAACTAAAGTGTACACCGTAGTGTACATGTAGTAAGGTTCTTTCCGATTGAACTTTCTTATTCGTACAGTTATTTTTGACACGTTGCTTGATACTTGGATTGTTGTCAAGTGTCAATTGGATGGGAAAACTATTTGAAATTTAAACTATCCAACAGTGTAATATTACCTGGCAAAGTGTGAACTAAAGTGTACACAATAGTGTACACGTATCAATGTCCTTACCGATTGAACTTTGCTACTAGTACACTGATTTTTGACACGTTGTTTGACACTTGCATTGTCGTCAGGTGTCAATTGGATGGGAAAACTGTTTAAAATTTAAACTGTCTAGTAGGGTAATGTCACATTGCAGACTGTAAACTAAAGTGAGTGCGCCATAGTGTACATGTCGTAAGGTTCTTACTGATTGAACTTTGTAATTTGTACACTGTTTTTGATTTAAACTATAAAACAGGATAATGTCACGTGGCAAAGTGTAAACTAAAGTGTACACCGTAGTGTACATGTATCAATGTCCTTACCGATTATACTGTGCTATTTGTACACTAATTTTTGACACGTTGTTTGACACTTGCATTGTTGTCAAGTGTGAATTTGATGGGAAAACTGTTTGAAATTTACTATCCAGCAGGGTAATGTCACGTTCCAGACTGTAAACTAAAGTGAGTGCACCATTGTTTACATGTCACAAGGTTCTTACTGATTTAACTTTGTGATTTGTATTGCTTTCAAGTGTCAATTGAATGGGAAAACTGTTTGAAATTTAAACTGTTCAACAGGGTAATGTCACGTGGCAAAGTGTACAACATAAAGTACGTGTAGCAAGGTCCTTACCTATTGAACTTTGCTATTTGTACACAGATTTTGGACACGTTGTTTGACACTTGCATTGTTGTCAAGTATCAATTGGGTGGGAAAACTATTTGAACTTTAAACTGTCCAACAGGGTAATATCACGTGGCAAAGTGTACACCAAAGTGTACATGTAGCAAGGTTTTTATCGATTGAACTTTGCTATTTGCACACTGATTTTTGACACGTTGTTTGACACTTTCATTATTGTTAAGTGTCAATTGGATGGGAAAACTATTTAAAATTTAAACTGTCCAACAGGGTAGTGTCACATCGTAAAGTGTAAACTTAAGTGTACACCGTAGTGTATATGTTGCAAGGTTCTTGCCGATTGAACTTTCTTATTCGTACAGTTATTTTTGACATGTTGTTTGACACTTGGATTGTTGACAAGTGTCAATTGGATGGGAAAATTGTTTGAAATTTAAAATGTCCAATAGTGTAATATCACCTGGCAAAGTGTGAACTTAAGTGTACACAATATTGTACATGTAGCAAGATCCTTACCGATTGAGCTTTACTATTTGTACACTGATTTTTGACACGTTGATTGACACTTACATTGTTGTCAAGTTTCAATTGGGTGGGAAAACTATTTGAACTTTAAACTGTCCAACAGGGTAATATCACATGGAAAAGTGTAAACTAAAGTGAGTGCACCATAGTGTACATGTCGCAAGGTTCTTACTGATTGAACTTTGCGATTTGTACACTGATATTTGATACATTATTTAACACTTGCATCGTTTTCAAGTGTCAATTGTATGGAAAAATTGTTTGAAATTTAAACTGTTCAACAGGGTAATGTCACGTGGCAAGTGTAAACTAAAGCGTACACCATAGTGTACATGTGGCAAAGTTCTTACCGATCGAACTTTGCTATTTGTACACTAATTTTCCTCACATTGTTTGACACTTACATTGTTGTCAAGTGTCAAATGGACGAGAAAACTATTTGGACTTAAAGCTGTCCAATAGGGTAATATCACATGGCAATGTGTAAACTAAAGTTTACACAATAGTGTACTTGTAGCAAGGTTCTTACCGATTGAACTTTGCTATTTGCACACTGATTTTTGACACGTTGTTTGACACTTGCATTGTTGTCAAGTGTCAATTGGGTGGGAAAACTATTTGAACTTTAAACTGTCTAATAGGGTAATATCATGTAGCAAAGTGTAAACTAAAGTGTACACCATAGTGTACATGTAGCAAGGTTTTTACCGATTTAACTTTGCTATTTGTACACTGATTTTTGACACGTTGTTTAACACTTTCATTGTTGTTACGGGTCAATTGGATGGGAAAACTATTTGAAATTTAAACTGTCCAACAGGGTAGTGTCACATGGCAAAGTGTAAACTAAAGTGTACACCGTAGTATACATGTAGCAAGGTTCTCGCCAATTGAACTTTCTTATTCGTACAGTTATTTTTGACACGTTGTTTGACACTTGGATTGTTGTCAAGTGTCAATTGGATGGGAAAACTGTTTGAAATTTAAAATGTCCACCAGTGTAACATCACCTCGCAAAGTGTGAACTAAAGTGTACACAATAGTATACATGTAGCAATGTCCTTACCGATTGAACTTTACTATTTGTATACTGATTTTTGACGTGTTGATTGACACTTGCATTATTTTCAAGTGTCAATTGGAGGGAAAACTATGTGAACTTTAAACTGTCCAACAGGGTAATATCACGTGAGATAGTGTAAACTAAAATGTACACCGTAGTGTACATGTAGCAAGGATTTTTACTGATTGAACTTTGCTATTTGTACACTGATTTTTGACTTGTTGTTTGACATGTTGATTGTTGTCAAGTGTCAATTGGATAGGAAAACTATTTGAAATTTGAACTGTCCAACAGGGTAGTGTCACGTGGCAAAGTGTAAACTAAAGTGTACACCGTTGTTTACATGTCGCAAGGTTCTTGCCGATTGAACTTTCTTATTCGTACAGTTATTTTTGACACGTCGTTTGACACTTGGATTGTTGTCAAGTGTCAATTGGATGGGAAAATTGTTCGAAATTTGAACTGCCCAATAGGGTAATGTCCGTGGCAAAGTGGAAATTAAAGTTTACACCGTAGTGTACATGTAGCAAGGTTCTTACCGATTGAACTTTGCTATTTGTACAATAATTTTGGACACATTATTTCACACTTTCAATGTAGTCAAGTGTCAATTGGATGGAAAAACTGTTCGAAATTTAAATTGTCAAACAGTGTAATATCACGTGACAAAGTGTGAACTAAAGTGTACACCATAGTGTACATGTAGAAAAGTCCATACCGATTGAATTTTGCTATTTGTACACTGATTTTTGACACGTTGTTTGACACTTGCTTTGCAGTCAAGTGTCAATTGGATGGGAAAACTATTTGAAATTTAAACTATCTACAAGGGTAATGTCACGTGGGAAAGTGTAAACTAAAGTGTACACCATAGTGTACATGTAAGAAGGTTCTTATTGATTGCTCTTTACTATTTGTACACTAATCTTTGACCAATTGTTTCACACTTTCATTGCTGTTAAGTGTCAATTGGATGGGAAAACCATTTGGAATTTAAACTGCCCAACAGGGTAATATCACGTGACAAAGTGGAAACTAAAGATTACACCGTAGTGTACATGTAACAAGGTTTTTATTGATTGAACTTTACTATTTGTACACTGATTTTAGACACGTTGTTTCACACTTTCAATGTAGTAAAGTGTCAATTGGATGAAAAAACTATTTGAAATTTAAACGGTCCAACAGTGTAATGTCACATGGCAAAGTGTAAACTAAAGTATGCACCATAGCGTACATGTAGCAAGGTCCTTACCGATTGAACTTTGCTATTTGTACACTGATTTTTGACACGTTGTTTGACACTTGCTTTGTAGTCAAGTGTCAATTGGATGGGAAAAATGCTTGAAATTTAAACTATCCAACATGGTATTGTCACGTGGTAAAGTGTAAACTAAAGTATACACCATAGTATACATGTAGCAAGGTTCTTACCGATTGAACTTTACTATTTGTCCTTTGATTTTTGACACGTTGCTTGACACTTGCATTGTTGTCAAGTGTAAATTGGATGGAAAAACTGTTTGAGATTTAAACTGTCCAACAGGATAATGTCACGTGGTAACGTGTAAACTAAAGTGTACACCACAGTGTACATGTATCGAGGTCTTTACTGATTGAACTTTGCTATTTGTACACTAATTTTTGACACGTTGTTCGATACCTACATTGTTGTCTAGTGTCAATTGGATTGGAAAACTCTCAGAAATTTAAACTGTCCAACAGTGTAATGACACGTGGCAAAAAGTAAACTAAAGTGTACATGTAACAAGGTTCTTACCGATAGAACTTTGCTATTTGTACACTGATTTTTGACACTTGCATTGTTGTCGAGTGTCTATTGGATGGTAAAACTGTTTGAAATTTAAACTGTCCAGCAGGGTAATGTAACATTGCAAAGCATAAACTAAACTGTGTGCACCATACTGTACATGTAGTAGGGTTCTTAACGATTGAACTTTGCTATTTGTACTCTAATTTTGGACACGTTTCACACTTGCATTGTAGTCAAGTGTCAATTAGATGGGAAAACTGTTTGAAATTTTAACTGCTCAACAGTGTAATGTCACGTGGCAAAGTGTAAACTGAAGTGTACACCATAGTGCACATGTAGCAAGGTTCTTACAGATTGGACTTTGCTATTTGTACACTGGTTTTGATTTAAACTATCCAACAGGATAATGTCATATGAAAAAGTGTAAACTAAAGTGTACACCATAGTGTACATGTATCAAGGTCCTTACCATTCGAACTTTGCTATTTGTACACTAATTTTTGACACGTTGTTTGACACTTGCATTGTTGTCAAGTGTCAATTGGATAGGAAAACTTTTTGAAATTTAAACTATCCAGCAAGGTAATGTCACGTTGCAGAGTGTAAACTAAAGTGAGTACACCATAGTGTACAAGTTGCAAGGTCCTTACCGATTGAACTTTGCAATTTGTACACTGATATTTGACACGTTGGTTGACACTTGCGTTGTTGTCAAGTGTCAATTGTATGGGAAAACCGTTTGAAATTTAAACTATTCAATGGCATAATGTCACGTGGTAAAGTGTAAACTAAAGTGTACACCATAGTGTACATGTGGCAAGGTTCTTACAGATTGAACTTTGCTCTTTCTACATTGTTTTTTGATTGACACTTGCATTGTTGTCAAGTGTCAATGTGATGGGAAAACTATTTGAAATTTAAACTGTCCAAAAGGGTAAAGTCACTTGGCAAAGTGTAAACTAAAGTGTACACCATAGTGTACATGTAGCAAGATCCTTATCGATTGAACTTTGCTATTAGTACACTTATTTTTGACAAGTTGCTTGACACCTGCATTGTTGTCAAGCGTCAATTGGATGGGAAAACTATTTGAACTTTAAAGTGTCCAACAGGGTAATATCACGTGGCAATGTGCAAACTAAGTGTACACCATAGTGTACATGTAGCTAGGTTTTTACTGATTGAACTTTGCTATTTGTACACTGATTTTTGACACGTTGTTTGACACACACGTTGTTTGACACTTTCATTATTGTCAAGTGTCAATTGGATAGGAAAACTATTTGAAATTTAAACTGTCCAACAGGGTAGTGTCACGTGACAAAGAGTAAACTAAAGTGTACACCATAATGTACATGTAGAAAGGTTCTTGCCGATTGAACTTTGCTATTTGTACACTGATTTTTGACATGTTGCTTGACACTTGCATAGTTGTCAACTGTAAATTGGATGGGAAAACTATTTGAAATTTAAACTGTCCAACAGGGTAACGTCACTTGGAAAAGTGTAAACTAAAGTGTACACCATAGTGTAGACGTAGTAGGGTTCCTACCGGTTGAGCCTTGCTATTTGTACACTAATTTTCGACACATTGTTCGAGACTTGCATTGTTGTCAAGTGTCAATTGGATTGGAAAACTATTCGAAATTTAAATTGTAGAACAGGGTAATGTCACGTGGCAAAGTGTACACCATAGTGTATATGTAGCAAGGTTCTTACCTATTGAACGTTGCTATTTGTACACTAATTTTCGACATGTTGTTGACACTTCCATAGTTGTCAAGTGTCAATTGGATGGAAAAATTGTTTGAAATATAAATTGTCCACCATTGTAATATCGCCTGGCAAAGTGTGAACTAAAGTGTACACAATAGTGTACATGTAGCAAGGTCTTTATCGATTGAACTTTGCTCTTTGTACACAGATTTTTAATACGCTGTTTGACACTTGCTTTGTAGTCAAGTGTCAATTGGATGGAAAAACTGTTTGAAAATTAAATAGTCTAACAGTGTAATGTCACGTGGCAATGTGTAAACTAAAGTGTACATCATAGTGTACAAGTAGTAAGGTTTTTACCGATTGAACTTTGCTATTTATACACTAATTTTTGACATCTTGTTTGACACTTGCTTTGTAGTCAAGTTTCAATTGGATGGAAAAAATTGTTTGAAATTTAAACTATCCAACAGGGTAATGTCATGTGGCACCAAAAACTGTTTAAAATTTAAACTATCCAACAGTGTAATGTCACGTGGTAAAGTGTAAACTAAAGTGTACACCATAGTGTACATGTAGCAAGGTTCTTACCGATTGAACTTTGCTATTTGTACATTAATTTTGGACATGTTGTTTCACACTTTCATTGTAGTCAAGTGTCAAGTGAATTGAAAAATTGTTAGAAATTTAAACTGTCCAATAGTGTAATGTCATATGGCAATGTGTAAACTAATGTGTACACCATAGTGTACATGTAGTAAGGTTTTTATCGATTGAACTTTGCTATTTGTAAACTATTTTTTGACACGTTGTTTGACACTTGCATAGTTGTCAAGTATCAATTGGACGGGAAAACTGTTTAAAATTTAAACTGTCCAACATGGTAATGTCACGTTGCAAAGTGTAAACTAAAGTGTACACCATAGTGTCCATGTCGCAAGGTTCTTACCGATTGAACTATGCTATTTGTGAACTAATTTTTGACACTTTGTTTGACACTTACATTGTTGTCAAGTGTCAATTGCATGGGAAAACAGTTAGAAATATAAACTGTCTGACAGGGTAATTTCACTTGGCAAAGTGTAAACTAAAGTGTACACCATAGTTTACATGTAGCGAGGTCCTTACCAATTAACTTTGCTATTTGTACACTGATTTTTGACACGTTGTTTGACATTTTCTTTGTATTCAAGTGTCAATTGGATGGGAAAACTGTTTGAAATTTAAACTATCCAGCAGAGTAATATCACGTGGCAAAGTGTAAACTAAAGTGTACATCATAGTGTACATGTAGCTAGGTTCTTACAGATTGAACTTTGCTATTTGTACATTGATTTTCAGACACATTGTTTCACACTTTCATTTTGGTCAAGTGTCAAGTGGATGGAAAAATGATTTGAAATTTAAATAGTCCAACAGTGTAATGTCACGTGGCAATGTGTTAACTAGAGTGTACACCATAGTGTACTTGTAGCAAGGTTTTAACCGATTGAACTTTGCTATTTGTACACTATTTCATGACACGTTGTTTGACACTTGCATTGTGGTCTAGTGTCAATTGGATGGGAAAACTGTTTGAAATTTAAACATTCCAGCAGGGTAAAGTCACGTGGCAAAGTGTAAATTAAAGTGTGTACACCATAGTGTACATGTTTCAATTACCAATTGAACTTCCCTATTTGTACACTGATTTTTGACATGTTGTTTGACTCTTGCATTGTTATCAGGTGTTAATTGGATGGGAAAACTGTTTGAAATTTAAACTGTCCAACAGGGTAATGTCACGTGGAAAAGTGTAAACTAAAGTCTACACCATAGTATACAAGTCGTAATGTTCTTACCGATTGAACTTTGCTATTTGTACACTAACCTTTGACACGTTGTTTAACACTTGCATTGTTGTCAGGTGTCAATTGGAAGGAAAAACTGTTTGAAATTTAAACTGTCCAACAATCTAATGTCACGTGGCAAAGTCTGAACTAAAGTGTACACCATAGTGTACATGTAGCAAGGTCCTTACCGATTGAACTTTGCTATTTGTATACTGATTTTTAACACATTGTTTGACATTTGCTTTGTAGTCAAGTTTAAATTGGAAAGAAAAACTATTTGAAATTTAAACTATCCAACAGGGTAATGTCACCTGGCAAAGTGTAAACTAAAGTGTACGCCATAGTGTACATGTAGCAAGGTTCTTACCGATTAAACTTTGCTATTTGTACCCTGATTTTCGACACGTCGTTTGACACTTGCATTGTTGTCAAGTGCCAATTGGACGGGAAAACTGTTTGAAATTTAAACTGTCCAACACGGTAATATCACGTGATAAAGTGTAAACTAAAGTCTACACCATAGTATACAAGTCGTAACGTTCTTACCGATTGAACTTTGCTATTTGTACACTGACCATCGACATGTTGTTTAACACTTGGTATTGCTGTCAAGTGTCAATTGGAAGGAAAAACTATTTGAAATTTAAACTGTCCAATAGTCTAATGTCATGTGGCAAAGTCTGAACTTAAGTGTACACCATAGTATACATGTAGCAAGGTCTTTACCGATTGAACTTTGCTATTTGTACACTGATTTTTGACGCATTGTTTGACACTTGCTTTGTAGTCAAATTTCAATTGGAAGGAAAAACTGTTTGAAATTTAAACTTCCCAACAGGGTAATGTCACGTGGCAATGTGTAAATTGAAGTGTACATGTAGCAAGGTTCTTACCGATTGAACTTTGCTATTTGTACATTTATTTTAGACACGTTGTTCTGCACTTTCATTGCAGTCAAGTGTCAAGTGGATGGAAAAAATGTTTGAAATTTAAACAGTCCAACAGTGTAATGTCATGTGGTAATGTATAAACTGAAGTGTACACCATAGTGTACATGTAGCAAGGTTTTACTGATTGAACTTTGCTATTTGTGCACTGATTTTTGACACGTTGTTTGACACTTGCACTGGTGTCAAGTGTCAATTGGATGGAAAATTTGTTTGAAATATAAAATGTCCAACAGGGTAATGTCACGTGGCAAAGTGTAAACTAAAGTGCACACCATAGTTTACATGTAGTAAGGTCCTTATCGATTGAACTTTGCAATTCGTACACAGATTTTTGACACGTTGTTTGGCACTTGCATTGTTGTCAAGTGTCAATTGGATGGGAAAACCGTTTGAAATTTAAATTGTCGAACAAGGTAATGTCACGAGGCAATGTGTAAACTTAAGTGTGTACACCATAGTGTACATGTAGCAATGTCCTTATCGATTAAACTTTGTTATTTGAACACTGATTTTCGGCACGTTGTTTGACACTTGCATTGTTGTCAAGTGTCAATTGGATGGGAAAACTGTTCGAAATTTAAATTGTCCAACAGGGTAATGTCATGTGGCAAAGTGTAAACTAAAGTGTACACCATAGTGGACATGTAGTAGGGTTCTTATCGATTGAACTTTGCTCTTTGTACACTGACTTTTGACACGTTATTCGACACTTGCTTTGTTGTCAGGTGTCAATTGGATGGAAAAAGTGTTCGAAATTTAAATTGTCCAACAGGGTAATGTCACATGGCAAAGTGTAAACTAAAGTGTACACCATAGTATACATGTAGCAAGGTTCTTCCCGATTGAACTTCACTATTTGTAACCTGACTTTTAACACGTTGTTTCTAACTTTCATTGTAGTCAAGTGTCAATTGGATGGAAAAATTGTTCGAAATTTAAATTGTTCAACTAGGTAATGTCATGTGGCGAAGTGTAAACTAAAGTGTACACCATAGTGTACATGTTGAAAGGTTCTTGGCGATTGAATTTGCTATTCGTACACTTATTTTTGACACGTTCTTTGACACTTGCATTGTTGTCACGTGGCAAAGTGTAAACTAAATTGTACACCATAGTGTACATGTACCAAGGTTCATACCGATTGAACTTTACTATTTGTACACTGATTTTTGACACGTTGTATTACACTTGCATTGTTGTCATGCATCAATTGGTTGGGACAATTGTTCGAAATTTAAAATGTTCGACAGGGTTATATCTCGTGGCAAAGCGTAAACTAGATTGGACGCTATAGTGTACATGTAGCAAGTTTCTTACCAATTGAACTTTGCTATTTGTACACTGATTTTTGACACGTTGTTTGACACTTGCATTGTTGTCAAGTGTCAATTGGAAGGGAAAAATGTTCGAAATTTATACTGTCCAACAGGGTAATGTTACATGGCAAATTGTAAACAGAAGTGTACACCGTAGTGTACATGTAGCAAGGTTCTTACCGATTGAACTTTGCTCTTTGTACACTGATTTTTGACACATTATTTGACACTTGCATTGTTTTCGAGTGTCAATTGGATGGGATAACCGTTTGAAATTTAAATTATCCAACAAGGTAATGTCACGTGGCAAAGTGTAAACTAAAGTGTACACCATAGTGTACATGTAGCAAAGTTCAAGGTTCTTACCGATTGAACTTTGCTATTTGTACACTGATTTTTGACACATTGTTTGACACTTACAATATTTTCAAGTGTCAAATTGGATGGGAAAAATATTTGAAAATTAAATTGTCCAACAAGATAATGTCATGTGGCAAAATGTAAACTAAATTGTTCACCACAGTGTATATGTACCAAGGTTCTCACCGATTGAACTTTGCTATATGTACACTAAATTTTGACACGTTGTTTGACACATGCATTGTTGTCAAGTATCGATAGGATGGAAAAATTGATTGAAATTTAAACTGTTCAACATGATAATGTCACGTGGTAAAGTGTAAACTGATGTGTACACCATAGTGTACATGTAGCAAGGTTCTTACTGATTCAACTTTGGTATTTGTACACTGATTTTTGACACGTTGTTTTACACTTGCATTGTTGTCAAGTGTTAATTTGATGGGAAAACTGTTTGAAATTTAAACTGTCCAACAGTATAATGTCACATGGTAAAGTGTAAACTAAAGTGCACACGATAGTGTACATGAACCAAAGTTCTTACCGATTGAACTTTGCTATTTGTACACAAATTTTTGACACATTGTTTGACACCTGCATTGTTGTCAAGTGTTGATTGGATGGAAAAACTCTTTGAATTTAAACCGTCCAACAGGGTAATGTCACGTGGCAAAGTGTAAACTAAAGTGTACACCATAGTGTACATGTACCAAGGTTCTTACCGATTGAACTTTGCTACTTGTACACTAATTTTTGACACGCTGTTTTACACTTCCATTGTTGTCAAGTGTCAATTGGATGGGAAAACTATTTGAAATTTAAGATGTTCGACAGGATTATGTCTCGTGGTAAAGTGTAAACTAGAGTGGACACCATTGTATACATGTAGCAACGTTCTTACCGATCAAACTTTGCTAATTGTACTTTAATTTTTGATACGTTGTTTGACGCATGCATTGTTTTCAAGTGTCAGTTGGATTGGAAAACTATTTAAATTTTAAACTGTCCAACTGGGTAATGACACGTGGCAATGTGTAAGCTAAAGTGTACACCATAGTGTACATGTAGCAAGATTCTTACCGATTGAACTTTGCTATTTGACCATTGATTTTTGACATGTTGTTTGACACTTGCATTGTTATCAAGTGTCAATTGGATGGAAAAATTATTTGAAATTTAATTTGTCCAACAGGTTAATGTCACGTGGCAAAGTGGAAACTAAAGTGTGTACACTATAGTATACATGTAGAAAGGTTCTTACCGATTGAACATTGCTATTTGTGCGCTGATTTTTAACATGTTTAACACTTGCATTGTTTTCAAGTGTCAATTGGATGGGAAAATAGTTTTAAATTTAAACTGTCCAACAGGGTAATGTCGCGTGGCAAAAGTGTAAACTAAAGTGTACACCACAATGTACATGTAGTAAGATTCTTACCGATTGAAATTTGCTATTTGTATACTGATTTTTGACACGTTGTTTGACACCTGCATTGGTTTCACGTTAAAATTGGATGGGCAAACTGTTTGAAATTTAAAATGTCCAACAGGGTAATGTCACGTGGCAAAGTTTAAACTAAAGTGTACACCGTAATGTACGTGTTACAGGGTTCTTACCGATTGAACTTTGCTATTTCTAAAGTGATGTTCGACACGTTGTCTGACACATGCATTGTTTTTCAAGTGTCGATAGGGTGGGAAAATTGTTTGACATTTAAACTGTCCAATAAGGTTATGTCACGTGGTAAAGTGTAAACTAGAATGTACACCATAGTGTATAAGTAGCAAGGTTCTTACCGATTGAACTTTGTTATTTGTACACTAATTTTTGACACGTTGTTTGATACTTGCATTGTTTTCAAGTGTCAACTGGATGGGAAAATGTCTTGAAATTTAAACTGTCCAATAGGGTAATGTCACGAGGCGAACTTTAAACTAAAGTGTACACCATAGTGTACATGTACCAAGGTTCTTACCGATTGAACTTTGCTATTTGTACACTGATTTTTGACACGTTATTTTACACTTGCATTGTTGTCAAGTATCAATTAGATGGGAAAATTGTTTGAAATTTAAAATGTCCAATAGGGTCAGATCTCGTGGCAAAGTGTAAACTAGAGTGGACACCATAGTGTACATGTGGAAAGGTTCTTAACGATTGAACTTTCCGATTTGTACTCTGATTATTGACACTTTGTTTGACAAATGCATTGTTTTCAAGTGTCAATTGGATGAGAGAACAGTTTACAATTTAAACTGTCCAACAGGGTAATAACACGTGGCATAGTGTAAAGTAGAGTGGACAACATAGTGTACATGTAGCAAGGTTCTTGCCGATTGAACTTTCCTATTTTTACTCTAATTATTGACACGTTGTTTGACAAATGCATTGTTTTCAAGTGTCAATTGGATGACAAAACTGTTTGAAATTTAAACTGTCCAACAGTGTAATGACACGTGGCAAAGTGTAAAGCAGAGTGGACGCCATAGTGTACATGTGGTAAGGTTTTACTGATTGAACTTTGCTATTTGTGCATTGATGTTTGACACGTTGTTTAACACATGCATTGTTGTCAAGTGTCAATTGGATTGGAAAACTATTTGAAATTTAAACCCTCTAACAGGGTAATGTCACGTGGCAAAGTGTAAACTAAAGTGTACGCCATAGTGCAAATGTAGTAAGTTTCTTACCAATTGAACTTTGCTATTTGTACACTATTTTTTGACACCTTGTTTGACACTTGCATTGTTGTCAAGTGTCATTTGGAACTGGAAACTGTTCGAAATTTATACTGTCCGACAGGATAATGTTACGTTGCAAGTTGTAAACTGATGTGTACACCAGAGTGTACATGTTGCAAGGTTTTTACCAATTGAACTTTACTATTAGTACACTAATTTTTGGCACGTTGTTTGAC
Source organism: Olea europaea var. sylvestris (assembly GCF_002742605.1). NCBI lineage: Eukaryota > Viridiplantae > Streptophyta > Magnoliopsida > Lamiales > Oleaceae > Olea > Olea europaea. The sequence continues at coordinate 37,310 of NW_019253910.1, forward strand.
ACTTGCATTGTTGTCAAGTGTCAATTGAATGGGAAAACTATTCGAAATTTAAACTGTCCAACAGGGTTATGTCACGTGGCAAAATGTAAACTAAAGTATACACTATAGTATACATGCAGCAAGGTCCTTATCGATTGAACTTTGCTCTTTCTGCACTAATTTTCAACACGCTGTTGGACAGTTGCATTATTGTCAAGTGTTAATTGGATGGGAAAATTGTTTGAATTTAAACTGTCCAATAGGGTAGTGCCAAGTGGCAAAGTGTAAACTAAAGTGTACATGTAGCAAGGTTCTTACCAATTGTACATTGCTATTTGTACACTGATTTTTGACACATTGTTTGACACTTGCATTATTTTCAAATGTAAATTGAATGGGAAAACTGTTTGAAAATTAAATTGAGCAACTAGGTAATGTCACGTGGCAAAGTGTACTCCATAGTGTACATGTACCATGGTTCTTAGCGATTGAACTTTGCTATTTGTACACTAATTTTTGACACGTTGTTTGACATTTGCATTGTTGTTAAGTGTTGATTGGATGGAAAAACTGTTTGAAATTCAAATTGTCGGATAGGGTAATATCACGTGGTAAAATGTAAACTAAAGTGTACTAGTGTACATGTACCAAGGTTCTTACCAATTGAACTTTGTTACTTGTACACTAATTATTGACACATTGTTTTACATTTGCATTATTGTCAAGTGTTAATTGGATGGAAAAACTGTTTGAAATTTAAAATGTCCGACAGGCTTATATCTCGAGGCAAAGTATAAACTAGAGTGGACACCATTGTGTACATGTAGCAACGTTTTTACTGATTGAACTTTGCTAATTTTACTCTGATTTTTGACACGTTGTTTGACACATGCATTGTTTTCAAGTGCCAATTGGAAGGAAAAACTGTTTGAAATTTAAACTGTTCAACAGGGTAATGACACGTGGCAAAGTGTAATCTAAAGTGTACACCATAGTGTACATGTAGCAAGGTTCTTACCGATTGAAGTTTGCTATTTGAACATTGATTTTTGACACGTTGTTTGACACTTACATTGCTGTCAAGTGTTAATTGGATGGAAAAATTGTTTGAAATTTAAAATGTCCAACAGGGTTACGTCTCGTGGTAAAGTGTAAACTAGAGTCGACACCATAGTGTACATGTAGAAAGGTTCGTACCGATTGAACTTTCCTATTTGTACTCTGATTATTGACATGTCGTTTGACAAATGCATTGTTTTCAAGTGTCAATTGGATGAGAAAATAGTTTGAAATTTAAACTATCCAATAGGGTAATGACACGTGGCATAGTGTAAAGTAGAGTGGACACCATAATGTACATGTAGCAAGGTTCTTACCGATTGAACTTTCCTATTTGTACTCTGATTATTGATACGTTGTTTGACAAATGCATTGTTTTCAAGTGTCAATTAGATGACAAAACTGTTTGAAATTTAAACTGTCCAACAGGGTAATGACACGTATCAAAATGTAAACCAGAATGGACGCCATAGTGTACATGTAGTAAGCTTCTTACTGATTGAACTTTGCTATTTGTGCATTAATTTTTGACACGTTGTTTGACACTTGCATTGTTGTCAAGCATCAATTGGATTGGAAAACTGTTTGAAATTTAAACCCTCTAGCAGGGTAATCTCACATGGCAATGTGTAAACTAAAGTGTACGCCATAGTGTGCATGCAGCAAGTTTCTTACCGATTTAATTTTGCTATTTGTACACTATTTTTTGACACCTTCTTTGACATTTGCGTTGTTGTCAAGTGTCAATTGGAAGCGAAAACTGTTTGAAATTTATACTGTCCAACAGGGTAATGTTACGTGGTAAATTGTGAACTGATGTGTACACCATAGTGTACATGTAGCAAGGTTCTTGCTGATTGAACATTACTATTTGTACACTAATTTTTGGCACGTTGTTTGACACTTGCTTTGTTGTCAAGTGTCAATTGAATGGGAAAACTATTCGAAATTTAAACTGTCCAACAGGGTAATGTCACGTGGCAAAGTGTAAACTACAGTGTACACCATAATATACATGTAGCAAGGTCCTTACCGATTGAACTTTGCTCTTTGTGCACTGATTTTCGACACACTGTTTGGCACTTTAATTATTGTTAAGTGATAATGATGCGAACTCCGTAGCAACGTTGACTACGAAACCCACAACGAGATTGACGAACCTAAGAAAGCCAAATTAATCCAAAGTTTAGGATTAACCCAAAAGAAAGTCGAACCAAAAAACCCAACAAGAACGACGCTTGAAAGACCCCTTGATCACGCAATCCAAGAATTAAATCCGGTTGTTTAAATGTCACAAGTTAACACTTGATAAGTTCGAAATTGTTCAGTGAAGAACGATGAAGAGAAGACAATACGTCTCACTTTTAATTCAATATCAATAATGTCAAACGTTTTTAACAATTGAATGGAAACTCCTATTTATACTAAACCTAAAAACTAGGTAAAAATCGTGTAAAAGTCGAGCATAATCTCAAAAATATGGAAAAGAATCAAAATCTAACAAAATATGGAAAATTGCCGAAATTGGAAAATTACCCAAATTTTTGGCCTGTGCGGCCGTATGGTGTAAATCCATGCGGTCGCATGGTTCAACTGAAATTGCACTTTTGGTTTTCGGTATGCATGTGTGTAGCCGCATGTGGTTTTGCTTGTGCGGCCGCATGGTGTTGTCTTTAGCCTCCACTTTTGTCGTTTGATAACAAATTGATCCAAGTTGATTCGGCCTTCGACCCGAACATGAAAGTTGCTCCATTTTGAGTCCCGAACATGGTTCCATCAATGGTTTCTTAAACGAGCAATCCCATTGCTTGTTTCACTTGCTTTGCCCTTGATCGCGTCATTAGTCCGCCATCGACAATCAACGGGTCTTGTCTCGCACTTGCCTCCGTCGGGCTCGACTCCTGGATCATATCATTCCCTCTCTCTTCAAAAGGATTCGTCCTCTAATCTGAACCTGTATTAAACAGAGAGAGATCAGATACATTAAAAGTAGCCGAAACATTGTACTCACCTGGAGGTCCAACTTGTAAGCATGGTCGTTTATCTTTTCAATCACTTGAAATTGACCATCGCCCCTTGGTTGCAACTTGGACTTTCTTTGCTCTGAAAACCGCTCTTTCCTAAGGTGCACCCAAACCCAATCTCCTGGCTCGAATGTCACACGCTTTCTACCATTGTTCGTCTGTGACGCAACCAACTTACTTTTGTTTTCAATTTGCACTTTTACCTTTTCATGGAGTGACTTAATCAATTCCGCCTTCTTTTTACCATCTAAACTACCACGTTCATTCACAGGTAAAGGAATTAAATCCAAAGGAGTTAGTGGATTAAAACCATATACAATTTCAAATGAAGAATATGACGTAGTAGAGTGAACAGCTCAATTGTATGCAAATTCAACAAATAGTAGACACTCCTCCCAACTCTTCAAATTTTTATTGATTACCGTGTGTAACAATTATGTCATAGTCCTATTCACTACCTTAGCTTACCCATTTGTTTCTGGATGACAAGTTGTGAAAAATAGTAACTTAGTACCTAACTTACCCCACAAAACTCTCCAAAAGTGACTCAAAAATTTGACATCCCGATCCGACACTATGCTTCTAGGAACCCCATGTAAACGCACAATCTCTTTAAAGAATAAGTCAGCAATGTTCGTGACATCGTCAGTTTTGTGACATAGTATAAAATTTGTCATTTTGCTGAACCTATCTACAACCAGAAAAATAGAATCCCGACCTCTCTTAGTCCTAGGTAAACCCAAAACAAAGTCCATCGAGATATCAAGCCAAGGCTCACTAGGTA